>NW_027042524.1:0-104121 GCF_035927105.1 Exophiala bonariae | reverse complement strand
ATAGCTTCAGTCGAGATGCTGTCGTTCCCTCCTACGCTGAGCGCTCTACGTGGCACCCAGCGTTGCAGCTACGCTCAAGGACAACTGATTCTGAAGAAGAGTGGCTGGTATGTACCAGTGTCATCAATCTATCCCCAACAGCCCCAATCACAGCAGTAGTTCACGCACGATGTGAATATTGCTGATACGCTGCGGACCTTGCTCTACAAGATCAAACGTTTTATAATGGCTGACACCCCTAGTAGCGAGCTGACGGTGGTCCCTTTCAGCGGCGTTATACGGATTTGGCACTATCGGCAAGTCATTCAGCATCACAGTCCTCAACCACTCCCTCGATCACAAAGGCATCAACGTCTCCCCTTGTTCGCCACCCATTCAAGACCGACACACAGTCCTTGGGGACAACTCGAAATGCTCCAATCGTACCCTATATCGAATCTATTGCCTTGCCGCCATCGAAACATCGAGCAGCAAATGCTTGGGACCTCAGAGTTGCCCAGAAGGGCTTGATGACCCAGCTCAGAGTTCCTATCCATCTTATGCTCCCGCTGATAGTTCCTGATGACTCCTACCTAAGTAAGGTGTATACAGACTATGTGGAAGGCGCGAGACAAATGCTCAAGTCTGGTGTGCCATTTAGAGATGTCCTCGGCGACAGCGACGATGTATCTCTTGAATTATTCTTCCGATCTCGTACTGAGACTGACGCTTTTGATTGCGCCTCATGGGCATGTGAAGTTTGTCGTGCTCTCCCAATATTGGATGACTATGTTCGCATGGCCACTATTTATATGCTAACATTCATGATGCGGGTAAGCTACAATGACATGGGAGAACGGCAATGGCTTCCATGATTGACGTTATTCAACAGTGGCTGTTGTCACCCACGCAGGAAAACTATGCCAAAATTCCCAACATGACGAAGCCAACACCATCCCAATGCATGATTCCCCATATCGGCGCGATCGAGATATTGCCCTTGTAAGTCAATCTGTCTGTGAAATGTCCATGATTAACGACGCAAAGCTGATACATCAGAGTAGAGGGTCATTGCGAGACGCCCTTATCCATCACATGCGGGATTGGCTGCCACTGCTGAGGGACACGAATTGGTCGCTCAACTGGCCACATGGCCTCGATACAGCAATTATGCATGACCCGGTGACCAACACAAGAAAGCTGACATCCAATTTTATCGAGCATTTTCTCGAATACGATAACTGGAGCATCAGTCGTGACTTGCTGAATGCCTTCCCAGAATTGACAGGGAGGATAGGCGTCCACAAATGATATTGTCCACGACGAGCCTAACATACATGAAGAGGTTCTCCAGCGGGACCAGGAGCTCGATCAAATGATGGTACAATTCCTCGTTTTTCTCGTTTTCAGGAGACCTACAATGAAAGAGTTGCGAACAAGCGCTTCTTGTCGCGAAGCGATTGGAGCACAGGCCAGATTGAACAAGGATTGGCCACCGCCCATCCAGTTGACGCTGAACTCTGCACCGATCAGTACAGCCACTAACAGGCAAGATCTTGTGATCTTGTTTCTCCCATACATTTCCAAATTGAGGGGATAGAGAACATGTAGCCATAACTGAGATTTTCGAAGTGATGCTCAGTAGAAATAGACATTCCTTCAGTGGATAAGTTTGACAAATGGGGAATCTTTTGGACTGGTCAAAGGACAGACATACCGTACGTACATCCCTCGTGGATCGGTATTTCTCCACTAAAATTAAAAACCCCTCCTCTCTTAAGTACACGTTGATTCATTCAGTTAGCAGTTTATTGTGGAAAGGAACGTGCCCTTCCCATTCTACGAACCCTGCGCTGGAGTGTCAGAGAATGTTAACCCGTCCATACATTGTTTCTCACAATCTGCTCTTTCCATGACACCTTGATCTCCCAGTTGCAGCAAGGGAAGGCGTCGCGCGTGATTTGGGTCCTGTAACATGTCGAAGAGGTTTGCGCCGATTGCATGGCAGGATATGCAGGACGCACCAAAGAATCGGTGAATCTTCCATCAAGCCCATTCCAAAGGGCTATAAAGTGTGGGTTCTAGCTCTTCAGCATGGATACGTCTACTCCTGGAGATGGCACTCACGAGTTACGGGACCAGAAGGCATTGGATTACGGTGTATCAACCAGTACCGATGGTACCTGTACAACTTGCGGCGACCTATCAAGTGGTACAGGACCTTTGCCAGGAACTACAAATAAATGAATCTGGTGTAAAAAGACTAGTATTCCTTGATAACTTGTCCCTGACGCTGGCATTGCACACAGTTTATTGCAAATCAGTGTAGGAGTAATGGGTATAATACGGAAAAACCACACGGATCTCCCACAGCGATTCATCGACGCCAAGCTCTCATCTACGCAATTTTGTTACGGGTCTATTGCTACAGAGGTCATCAATCATGCTTTTTGCTTTCTCCGGCAGGATAAAGCCGCAGTCATAGACATTTCGACCGCTCTAACCATCCAGGAGGTCCCTGAGGGCTACGTGGTTAAGCTCCGCAAGAAACCATACAACAACATCGTTGCGCGCGGCTTTTTTGGCAGTGAACCTACTAAAGAGTTGCCAATCTCACGTGCAATTGACTGGTAGGAATCATAACCTGGTTGACGTGGCCGATCAATTACGTGCTAGCTTCACTGTCCAGCGACAAGGGGAAAGAAGGACCTGGAGACCACTCGCTTATTGGCTTTTGGACACTTGCGTAATTAATTCCTACCTCACCTGGCGGTCCTGAAATCCTCCTAATGCATTACTAGCACGTGATTCCCCACAGGGTCTTTCGTCAGGAGTTGATATCGCAACTGTTCGGCCTGAAAGACCCATCACCGTCTCCGCCGCTTACACCAGCTAGGACGCGTTACCACTCAAACTACGCATCCATCGAGATGCCTAAACGGGGACACTGCGCCTGGCGAAGTCCATATGGCGATAACCGCGAGGGTAGTGTAGCAATTACACGTGGAAAAAGCCGTAAACCTTTGATGGAAGTTTCCAGTAATGCCCAACCAAACCGGGTCAGAAAAAGGTCAAAGTTCACTCAATTTGGATGCAGATTGTGTAACATGCATGTCTGTAGACGGAATGATTGCCATGAGAAGTTTCATGGTCTTCTCTGTAGACTCATCGAGGAAATTCTAGCTGGGTGTCCACATTTTCTTGAGGTCAGTAACTTCAGAGGGAAGTCGGTCTCCCCAAAGATTCCCCGATACATTAGGCGTAGCCAGCTCTCCGTCGATTGATGCAATAGGAAGTCAGTCGTGCCACAGAGGTTTCAGGTAATGCCGCAAAGGGATTCTGCAAATCTGACAAGGATCACCATGTCCCAACACCCCTAGCGTCCGCTTGAGGATTGACAACCGGATCTTTCAATATCAGAACATCGTTCGTGCAGAGGGTCTAAAAGTGTGGACCCTGAGATGAATTAATCGTCACAGTTACTAGAGGGGGACCAATGACAAGGACATCGACATTGAGTGGCTTCCGACGAGTGGTCTACATCGAAGACAGTTATCAGATTTTTGTAAACAGGTCATGGTAATTTGGGGGTGATGGGTTGTAGAGATTTCCCGCTTGGTCAGCTATATACCTTCAGAACACATGGGCGACAAGCGCGGCGACCGGGCAGATGCACATGCTTCTGTCCTCCGGACTTTTGGTTTCAGGGGTCGGCATCCTCTCTCAAGTACCTGACAACCTCATACTTTAACATGCCAGCAGCTGATCGAGGAAGGATATGTCCGCATGCGGACACTCTCACGACAGCCAAATCGTCAACCGTCGACTTTCATTCCACATTCAGGCGAGTTTGCACAACGCGCGGCAGCACCACGGTCGAGAATACAACCATGACGCAGGGTGAGCAGGCCTACCATGCGGGTGAGGCTACAGCGATGGTGAGGGTTAGCAGTTGGTGGGCTGCAGGTGTGGTTGGGGTGAGCCAAAGGGCGAGTAACACCCCCCGAAGAGGGAAATCTTACCCCCAAGAATTTGGGTCATATAAACTTTCCCCCGGAGTCTTCCACTCAGCACATAGTTTGCAGTCGTCTCTTAACTCGTTGACGAGATTACTGTCCCTTGATCGGGACCAAACTCTTTCGTGCTACCCTCTAGCATCGGCTGATACTAAAAATGACACACCCGCACGAACTCCAGGAGACTCTTATCACAGATTCAACCAATCCTCTAACTCCGGCAAGATTTCGCTCCTTAGCGCCGCACTTCCCGTGGTCCAGTCCAACGTGTCGAAGACCGTGTCGTGTAGACCTTGATCGATATCATCGAGTGGCGAAATCCATGCTGATTGTTCTGACGAACAAGGGAGACCCACCGTCGTGACGGGAAAGAAAGCATCAACTTCGTCCTGCAGTGCAAATGTTGTCGATAGTTCTGACACTGAAGTTGTCTTTCGAACAATGTTGCTAGGGACGACTTTCTGACTTCCTTGCGGTCGAGACCCGGTGGCTTTCTCTTGCAGTCTAATCGCGGGAACGGCCTCAAGGCGCTTGCCTGTTCTCCTCCAGCCCGGAAGAGTTTGCTCCCGTTCCTTACTGCTGATACCCAATTCGTCGCCGACAATACCACCGCCGACCTTCGCACTCAGCATTCGGAAATCCTCACCGAGTTTTGAGATTTTCAAATCCAACTTCTCGAACCCCTTGGTTTGACAATTGTAACTGCATCGTAGATCCTGATGTTTCTCGTGGAGGAGCTCGAGTTGTTCCTCCAGCCCTTTAACGTGACGCTCTTTGCGGTCGCGGAAAGCCCGTTGGGACGCGCGATTTTGCATCCTTCTCTTCTAAAGTTTGTCACATGTTAGTCTCTTGTTTTAACTCAGCTTTGATGACTAGGGAGGTCAGGTAGATATAGAAGGGTTGCGATGACAACGATTTCGATATATTTGGCGGGCGTGGGGGATGTATGTTTAGCCCGGTCCGGTCACGTGTATTGGTGACTAGACATTACTTGCCACTTTCGATAGAGGAATATTTCCCTGCATCTCGTCCAAATCTGACGATCCCTTTTCCGTGGACAATCCACTAACGCCTGTAAATGGCTTGAAAATGTCCAAGCTCATGGGATCCCACGTCTGGCCCACCGGAACTCTGGACCTGTCGATACCATCGAAATGGACAAGGTTTCTAATGGCCTCCTGTGCAATCCATGTTAGCTTGGTTGGCTTCGAAAATAACTGCCCGCGATGAATGGAGCTGATCATCGCCATGAAGCCTTTCGACCCTAAGCTTGAACCTGGAGGGTTCGTGCAGAGCGTCCGTTATGCTGAGCGATCGAGATCTTGACTTACGCCTGGCGAAGTAAAGTTCGATCGCGATGGATCTATTATTGAGCCAAAATATGGGCTCTGATCAATCGCTGCGCCGGAAAAATAGTCCATGATGCTGGAGACCTAGAAGGCAATTTTCCAGCTCTAGAGGGCTGGAGTGTACTTTGTTGTTGCTTGAACTTCTGCGAGAAGAGCTGTCTTATTTTTTCAGATATTCTTATTCCTGGTCACATATTTATGGAGCTGGATACAGAGATTCTAGGTACCCGCAGAATATTCTGCCCTAGGTAGCATGATAGTGGCAAGTGTAGTAAATTGTTTTGCCGCGTAGTTATAGATCAATGGAAAATGTCAGTTCGATCGTACAAAGCTCAGGTTATGTAAACCCGATGGCATTACACAATTGGTGTAGGTGTGGCATCTCCTGAGGGGAGAGGGGGAAAGGTCCCCTGGTGGGGGGGTCATGCCGAGACTTTAATCCAGCGAAGTTTCACGCCTGTGGGTGCAGCAAGTCAGCAGTCTGCCGCCGTTCTTTCGGGTCCCGCTTATGACGCTTGTTACTGCTATGATGTCATGAGGATGTCGTACATTCTAAGCGCAGCTTATCAGCTAGATAATTGCCAGTACGAGCTTTCATCCAATGCTAACTCGCACGATGGTCTTCGTAGACAGTTTCTGGCTGACGCATCCCGGACACAACGGCGGTAAATCTGGGAATGTGCTGGGTGGCCACGACTAGCATGGTAGCCAACTCCAAATGAACACATCCATAATGACATAGCGGACCCGGTATTATCATAATCTGCAGAGGGATGGAACAACCTCGATGGGAAATTCCCTTGGACCTCGGAAGCATGAATATTGCATGACGCCTTTGAGATTTGCAGCTAAATTCGATAGCCAAACTCAGATCTTTCACCATCCGTCCATCTCACCGCCTTGATTCGTGTGGAAACCTTTCTAGCCCATCGCTAGTCGTAGTTCGTTGCAGCTGCAGGAAAGAGAGTTGTTGAGGATCCAGTCCAGATACCTTCAGACGTGGGGCGATAAGGAGGACAATTAGTAATTCCTTGGTCATCATTGGCAATCCATATGGAAGCCTATGTCACGGAGACTGTATCTATGTGATGAAAGCAGGGCCGGAAAAATAGATTAACAACAATGAGTAACACCTCAAGTCTCAGCATAATCTCGTATTCATAACACCTAACTATATACACATTTCTGGATCCAGTCACCCCTGGGTCTGACCTTGCCTACGAGTCCGCCCATCGCTCATCAGCTACAATCAGATCGATTGTCGCTTGAAGGTTCTCCTCCGGCAAGCCTAGCATTTCATTTGCAAGGAATTCACTCTCAGAGAAAGTATTTCACCTGCCCTCACCGTAGATCGTTGCGAGAAGCAAGTCTCCGATACCCGTCCAGTCCCCCTACTCAATATAGCCTGGCCTTGTTGAGCCGCATCGATGGTGCTGGAATATGTAACTGTTCAGCTATGGCCAGCATCTGCCTTCCGCAGCGCGGCAAGAACTTCATTTTGGCTGATTGCAAATGATTCAATAAAAACATACTGGTTCTTCGTGTGCTCGCCAATATGCAGTATTCGACTAATGGCCATGCTAATCGTGTTGAGTGTGGTTGTAGACCTGCTGATACTGTTTGAAAATGAATTAGCCTGATGAAAGCTGGCCAGAGTACGCAGTATACCGCCACTTAGCGAGTTTGAGGCAGTCTCACGTGGCATCCGCATAGATGGACATGACCAGAAACTCTTTCTTTTCGCTCGATATGCAACATATTCGTAAGTGACAAGTTCAGACCTTCTTTGATGAAAGAGTTTTTAGGCATCGGACGCATGGTACAGCACACAGCTGTGGCAGGATGGAATGAGTGATTGGATAGCCTATGGAGTGTCTCGAGAGAGGGTTAGGATATAGATTTATACGTCGTGTCTGAGAAGGCCTCTAATTTCCTGATTGTAAGAGGAGTAGCCTATACTGCACTCTCTTACTTGCATATATAGGGCAAGTCCTTCTTTACCACCGATATCATCAGTAAGAACTAGTTGAAGTTGATGTCTCTTCTGTTGTCGCAATAACCCCTAGTATACACGGTGAGCAAGCGCTCTACTTCTTCGCTGCACGATACCCCAGATGTGCAGCGAAAAGCTCACTCATTGTTAGCCCGGCCTCTCTCCTTGTGCGACCCGTGCTAGTCAAAAACGTACATCTCGTGTTCGCTTGTAACATTTAGCGTTCCGGTCCTCGATTGATGTGCGGAGCTCTCTTTCCAGACAACACCCTTAGGTTGCTGATCCATGTCGACAAAGCTCCCATTCCAAGTTCCACTTACTCTGTAG
Source organism: Exophiala bonariae (assembly GCF_035927105.1). Classification (NCBI taxonomy): domain Eukaryota; kingdom Fungi; phylum Ascomycota; class Eurotiomycetes; order Chaetothyriales; family Herpotrichiellaceae; genus Exophiala; species Exophiala bonariae. The sequence goes on along the minus strand of NW_027042524.1, from coordinate 96,457 downwards.
AGTAGTGACTGAAATTTTGGGTCATAATCTCGGCTCGACATTTCCTCCATGCAACGCTGGAAATGTAGCCCACCGTCTAGTTGTCCCCTTGATGCTTAAATGGTTCAATGTCAAGATCTGATTCCTCCGATGGAATCAAGAGCCTCCATCAACAGCGCCTCGTCCACGTCAGTCCACCTTGTCGGCATTTGCGCCTCCAAGGCAAAGTCGCTGATATCAAAATCGTCGATCTGATAGCTGAGCACTGCCAGCATCTGCCGAAATATTCTCCACGCCTTATATGACGATAGGGAGCCCGCTGTCAGACACCAAAGATAGGACATGGCCTTCTGTATGTGAGGTACCAGGAAGCTCGGCGGATCTTCTAAGTGTTCCATGCCCAGACAGAGTTCCAATATGAAAACCGCGAGAGCTTGGCCTAGGTAGTGGAGAAGATTCCACTACGGAAGGAGTTGATATGCTTCATGCGCACCTCGGGTCATCTGGTAGAATATTGACCAATGAAATTGCCGCATGCACACAACTCCTCGCGTTACTGAGATTAAAATGCTTGGAGGAAGTCGATTCCGCCCGGATTTCGATATGACACAGGCAAGGTCTGTGTAGAATCATCCTGACGCTCTGATAATATAATGCCAGGTCGATCTTGGCGCGAGGGTCAGTGCCCATGGCCAAAGTACTTCCTAGGTCGAGCGTCTCTGGCAGATCCTTCTGCCACTCGAGAAGCTCACTATCCAGACTGGCCATTCTCTTCTGCATCGTCGCCCATGAACCGGACTGGTTCGGCATATATAGCTGTGTCATCACGCGATTGCTGATAAAGGAAAGCCGAATGCGGCAAGAGAGATACTGTCGAGGCACCCCGTAACCGATGAACTGGAAATTCTGCCACGGCAAGTGACCCCCACGCATCGTCTGAGTGATATCCCTCCTCCTGCGCAAAAAGTCTAACCACAGGGTGCGTGAGCCAAGGATGTCGGGGTAACCAGGAAGCTCGTCATTTGAATCGCCTTGAAGGAGTTCAATGGGAACTGTAGTGTAGGCCAACGAGATTGAGGGCGGCTTTCCCAAGACCTCTGACATGGCCACTTCGAGGCTGTAGAGTGCATACCACGTGAAACAATGACCCACTCAATGGTAGGACGAGCCGGCGCCTGTGACGCGAAAACGACAAACAGCGATATAAGCAGACGCGATCAGCTGGTTGAGGATATGTATATAAGAGTGATGGTCATCAATGGGAATAATGGCACACCTGGTGCGAATGATAGATACAGCACGAAACTGCATCCGCACCGGCTGTGCGGCCAGCACGTAAGTGTAGCGCACGGCGGTCGTAGGCAGTGATATGGAAGTAGTGTCTCCAATCTCAAACCGGAGCCTGAGCTAAACAATCCGGAAACCTTCTCCGGCAAGTTTTACATGTTCTCCCCTAACCCATGCCAACATTGACCGTGGTAAATCTTCGAATCTTCCCCCGTACCCCATCTTGGGTCGACACTTAGCTCGACGAGCCAAAAGTTTTATGGCTTGGGCCTGACGACGACTTTGGCCTCTTCCAAAGCGCAATATTGTAGGAGACCGTTCAACTGCGTCTCTCAATTGACCATCTGGTCCTTGCGTTTATGAACATAACTCGGGCTTTCAAGCGAATGACTAAATGGGCATCTCTCCACTAAACAGTACTTGGGCAGAATTGCAATTCCACGAACGCTGCGTATATGGGCCGAGACAATCTCACAACTGACTGTAAGTGCAACCAGGAAGTAGGAATGAATGCCAGAAATGGTCGCGGTAACCCAGTGATATACTTGTCAAAGAATTGCCATTCGAATAAATGATGCATTGAAAAGGAGAATGATGCATGAGCGACTCAGCGACATCTGAACAGGCAAGGTGAAGTCATCAACGGCAACATCGATTGAAAGGTTCTGAATGCAGCACTCGAGTCTGCAGAAGCCTCCCAAATATTCAAATCACGGGTTCCGGCGACCACGCCGAGGGTACAATATAGGCTGTAACGAGGCACTAAGTTCGCGCATGTCAGATCGTCTCATTGTAATGATAGGTCGAGATATAAGGTCAGTAGGATACCGGTGTGAATCAAAAGACTGCAAGTGTCATTCATTGCACGGAGTAAATTTAATGACGCACGACTCCTGAAACACTCCTTCGAGCATGGATCTGTACTTTAAGGTACAGACACAGTTTCTATCACGCTAACTACTTTCACAGAGCGGCTGTTGTCCAGGCCGCCTTGGCAAGTACTGTAACTGTAAGGACGGTTGTGATGCGAAAACATACTGATACAGGCATTTCAAAACACCGCCCCAGGAAGGGTTTTTCGGTCCAGAGGTGTCTGGGAGATTCTCTAGGTGGGTGGCCCTAGTAAAGACACCCCCTCCCACCCTCTTTAGGTAGGCGCTCACGTCCAAGGAGCAACCCCTGGGGGTCCGTTACACTCTTCAAGAAGCATTGAGCACCCCGACCACACCTACAACGCCCATCAAGACCGCCTAAAACAATCTCTCCCGGGCCCTTGCACACCGCCTACGAGGTTGAACAATGTGGATTACAGGGCTGCTGTCAGTTGGCGTACTTGGAGACAGTAAAGATGTGTCCATGGTCTCCAGCTCGCACTGAGGACTATCATCAGCTAAGCTAGTAAGATGAAAATAGTAGAACCGACAGTATTGATAACATCTCTGATGCTGGCAGATTCAGGTGCATCCAGGTTGGGACTGGTGGCAAGGTTCTTCAATGCTTGAATAAGTCTATCAATTTTAGCCTTCAATTCATCAACGAGCTGAACGCTTTTAATTAAGTCCCTAGCTGCGATCTTAGTGAGAATGTTCGTTATTCACAGGGATTCTAAGTGAGACTTCTTGTTTCTTTCCCTTTTCCGATCGCCAAAAAGGCAGATCGCTTCATCCTTTCGGCACTTGTGACAAGGATCATCCCCCGAACATTTTGTACGCAGTAGACGACACCGATCACATGCGTGGGAGGCTCGATGCTTGGCTGGTGCTCTTGTTGGAGTACTTGAAGATAAAGGATGTAGGGACGTAGGATCGGTGTAAGTTTGAGAGGTTCCAGCAGCAGGTGCTGTAGATATTAAGGACGCGGGACGAAGGTCCCTCGAAGTTTTTGGTGTTAGTGCCATTGGCGAAATTTGCGGGGTGGTCGTTTTTGGGTTAGGCTCGGACCATAATAATTCTACTGCCGAAAGCTCGCGCTCGGTAGATCCGTGGTAGAATCCCGACGTCTCGGAATTTAGTGTATGTTCTTCATTCGTGGATGACCGAACCGAATTTTCATTGAGAGGCAAGGAAAATAGGAAAAGGAAAGGTTGAACAGAAGCAGATGGTCTTAGACCCGGATATTATCATGGCAAAGTACTCAGTAGCCACGAGGCCTCCGTCCCTGGTTGTACCTTGCCGAATGGAACCAGACGAGCATCCTCGGCAGCCAGCCAACAGCCAGGCATATCGGTCTTACTTATGTGAAAACACGTTAATTGGGTCGATCGCGGCTCGGACCCAGTCACATCTTGCACTAAATCGACCCAGTGCTGGAGATTCTTTCCGGGCGTTCAAAGCCACTGGTCTCCTCCACCAATAAGCATGCAGGGTCGGGAAAATTCTCCTGCCACCTCCACGTCCAAATAGCTGTTGAGACTATTATATAATGCGCTTGTTTTGATCTAACCCTGTTTGACGACTACTTTGACCTTGAATGTATTGAAGTGACACTCGTGATCGCACATCACTGTACAACTCTGGGCATTTTTAGTGTCTCTGGGCTCTTGAATTTGATCAGAAAACAAGCTTAAGGGCGAGCGTGGACCCTGCAGAGGACACGTGTCCTTAGCGCCGGCCGCAGCCGCACCCGATGGCAACGATGAGTCGAACTCCAAACAACGCAACCATCACCGTGTCACCAGTAAAGCACGCCCGAGCGCCTCGAAGCAAACGCCCACCGGCACCAAGCGCTAAGGTTCGTGAAAATCAGGCACTACGACGCACGCGCCGAGCAACGCGGGCCGAGAGTCCCCGCCATTCGAATTTCGAGATGTCGAAGACAGTGACGATGACTATGAGGAGGGAAACGAAAACACCGCAAGCGGCCTGGAAGAGTTGCTCCTACTGGTCAAGGATCTCAAAGAGACCATCGATCAACAAAGCAGGTCGATCCAAGAGGCCCAGGTCGAGTTGAAGGAGCTGAAGGAAGAACAACAATTGGTGAGAGAACAGAACAACGAGCTTAAGGATGAAATCTGCGCACTCCGAGGCCATGTCGATAACCTATCAGCGCTGCTATCTTCCTCACCGTCGTGGGCATCCATCGCAGCAAAGCGCACCGGACCAGGGTCAATGCAACAGACATCCAATGGGATCACCGCTAGCACCAACGGTCTCGTGAGACACTCTTCCAACCCATCACCCACAATAGATACGCTCTACTGCACGATTGACACCTCCAGAGTGGTGGAAGAAGATATTGACAAGACCACACCAGGCGCCATCAGGGCAACCGTGGAGAAGGAGATCCGCGCCAGTAATGGACAAAGCAATTGGCGCTGCCTCGCCGTGACCAGAGATGCGAAAACCACGAGCCGTATCAGAATCGCGTGCAGAGACGAAAGTGAACACGACAAGGTCAAATTGGCAGTAGAAACAAAGGCGGCGCCAGGCGTCAGAGTACTGAGGGACGAACTCCACCCGATCAAGGTGGACAATGTCAACCGGCTGGCGGTTCTGGATGAAAATGGAGACATCCGAGCCGGAGCGGTGGAGACATTTGGCCAAGAGAATGCAACAACAGTCGCGAAGATAGGATTGCTGAGCAAGAAAACGGCACCTAAGGCGTATGGCTCTATGGTAGTATACGTGACGAAGGATAGCGATGCCAGACGCCTCCTAAGGGAGGGCTTCTTTCACGTGGCAGGAGAGTCTGGCTACACGGGCATATTCGAACGACGACCGCGCCCCGAGCAGTGTTACAATTGCCAGGAGATCGGTCACAAGTCATTCCAGTGCAAGAACACCCAGAGATGCGCGAGATGCGCCGGCGGTGGTCATCGCCATAGCGAATGCACCGCAACCATCTCAAAATGTGTTCCCTGTGGGGGTCCACACGAATCGTTCAGCCGAAACTGCCGAAGACTCTACCCATCACAACATGAGTAGAACGTTTCACATGATGCAGCTTAATGTGAAAAAACAAGGGAGATACATGACAGCTTAATGAATGACGAGGAAATCCAAGACATGACGGTCCTGGCAATCCAGGAACCCCATGCACGGAGGATCCGGGGCCGACTCTTGACGACACCGATGGGTCATCACAGGTGGACCAAAATGGTCCCTTCGTCGTGGAGAGAAGGACGATGGCCTATCCGGAGCATGCTGTGGATCAACAAAGAGGTGGATGCGGAGCAGGTGCGGATCGAGTCACCCGACATGACGGCGGCAATCGTCAGACTCCCGGACCGGCTGATCCTGGTGGTCTCGGTCTACGTATCGGGAGACGACCCACGGGCTCTCAGAGAGACATGTGACTTTCTGCGAAGAGCGGCCAGGGACGTGAGGAGAGATGCGGGCACCGTGGTGGAAGTGGTGATTGCGGGGGACTTCAATCGCCATGACCAGTTGTGGGGCGGCGATGAGGTTTCCTTGGAAAGACAAGATGAAGGCGACCAGATCATTGACCTGATGAGTGACCTTGCCCTCAGCAGCCTGCTCCCACGAGGGACGAAGACGTGGCGGGGAGGTGGTTATGAAACCACCATCGATCTGGTCCTGGCCTCGGACGAATTGGCGGCATCAACCATCAAGTGCGCGATCCACGGGACCGAACATGGTTCTGACCATCGTGCGATCGAGACAGCATTCGACATTTCGGTCCCAGCGCAAAAGCCACGGGAGCGGTTGCTGCTCAAGAATGCACCTTGGAAGGACATCACCGCTAGAATCATGGAGACGCTAGGTACGAGATCATCAGAAGGAACGGTACAGCAGAGGACCGATACACTGATGTCAGCGGTGTCGGAGGCGGTACACGCGCTGACACCGAAGGCGCGACCATGGCCATACGCAAAACCATGGTGGACGACCGACGTGACACAGTTGAGACGAATATACACCTACTGGAGAAACCGTGCGCGGACCGAACGTCGGGCAGGGCAGACTATCGCCAACCTGGAAGAGACGGCTAAAGCAGCCGCAAAGCAATACCATGACGCCATTCGACAACAAAAGAAGAAACACTGGGATGAATTTCTCGCCGACAACGATAATATCTGGAAGGCAGCAAAGTACCTCAAATCGGGTGACGAAAGCGCATTTGGGAGAGTTCCGCAACTAGTCCGACAGGATGAAACCATCACAACTCACCAGGAGGGACAGGCTGAGGAGCTGCTGACAACCTTCTTTCCTCCTCTACCCGGAGACATCGAAGACGAAGGGCCTAGACCACAGAGAGCCCCTGTACCGATGCCCTCTATCACCATGGAAGAAGTGGAGCGACAACTGTTTGCTGCAAAGTCGTGGAAGGCACCCGGAGAAGACGGCCTACCAGCAGTGGTCTGGAAGCAGGTGTGGCCCGCGGTCAAGAATCACGTGCTAGCGCTCTTTCGAGCATCGCTCGACGAAGGAACACTGCCGAGCCAGTGGAGACATGCGAAGATCATACCGTTGAAGAAGCCCGGCAAGGATAATTATACTATGGCTAAGGCGTGGAGACCGATCTCCCTCCTAGCGACGTTGGGCAATATACTGGAATCAGTCATTGCAGAGAGGATTTCTTACGTAGTCGAAACTTATGGTCTCCTCCCGACCAATCACTTTGGGGCGCGGAAACAGCGATCAGCAGAGCAAGCCCTCCTTCTGCTGCAAGAACAAATCCTCGAGGCTTGGCGGCGAAGACACATCCTGAGCTTGATCAGCTTTGACGTGAAAGGGGCCTACAATGGGGTATGTAAAGAGAGACTGATCCAGAGGATGAAGGCGCGAGGCATCCCAGAGAAAGTCCTGCGGTGGGTAGAGGCATTCTGCTCCGAACGCACAGCCACGATCCAGATCAATGGGCAATCCTCCGAGGTTCGAAGTCTACCACAGGCCGGCTTGCCTCAAGGCTCTCCCCTATCTCCTATCCTCTTTCTCTTCTTTAACGCCGACCTGGTCCAACGACACATTGACTGCCACGGAGGAGCTATAGCATTCGTCGATGACTTCACCGCGTGGGTCACGGGGCCCAACGCACAGAGCAACCGCCAGGGCATCGAATCCATTATCCAGGACGCGTTGGATTGGGAAAGACGAAGCGGAGCGACATTCGAGGCGGAGAAGACGGCCATCGTACACTTCACCCGCAAGTCATACAAGTCCGATTCAGAGCCTTTCACCATCAAGGGACAAGAGGTCCAGCCGAAGAATCAAACCAAGATCCTTGGAGTGATCATGGATGCTAAGATTAAATATAAAGAACACGCCGCACGGGCCTCGTCCAAAGGCTTAGAAGCCGCTCTCGAGCTGAAACGGCTGAGATGCTTGACGCCGGCCACAGCACGTCAGTTGTTTACTTCCACGGTCGTCCCTGTGGTGGATTACGCCTCCAATGTTTGGATGCATGCCTTCAAGGACAAGCTCATAGGACCCATCAACCGGGTGCAAAGGATCGGCGCGCAAGCGATCGTAGGGACATTTATGACGGTGGCCACCAGCGTGGCGGAAGCTGAAGCCTGCATCGCACCGGTGCAAGATCGCTTTTGGCGACGGATTATCAAGCTCTGGACAGACATTCACACGCTACCAGACACTAACCCCCTCCGCAGGAAAACGTCGCGGATGCGAAGGTTCAGGCGACAGCATCGATCCCCATTGTACGAAGTGGCAGAGGTACTCAAAGATTGTGCCATGGAAGAGCTCGAGACCATCAAGCCGTTCACACTAGCGCCCTGGGAGCCGCGAGTACACACCATCCTCGACGAAGGTACAGTAGGCAAGGTCGAGGCGGCAGTGCGCATAGCAGTCAGTTGTTCAGTGCGAAACGGTTTGGTAGGAATTGGTGGAGCCACTCAACTAGCAACCTCAACACGCAGCAAGCCCAAGCGTAGGACCTTTTACTCCACGATCGGCACACGATCACAACAGAATCCGTACTCTGGAGAACTCGCGGCGATGGCACAAGCCCTGAGCTCGTTGCCGCCGCTCAGGTTTCGCAGAATCACGCTACTGACAAGTAACAAGGCCACAGTGCTCTCACTGAGACGACCACGCCAACAGTCGGGGCAAGAATACGTGAACCGCATCTACAACGCCATCCGAAATTTACGGAGGGAGGGAAATGTGGTAACGGCCATATGGACTCCGGCCGATGACGACAACAAGTGGAAGAAGATCGCCAAAGCGAGGGCACAAAAAGCCACTGAGTCTAAGGCTCGAACACCAACACAAAGACCAGGGATGAGATCTACAATGCTCAGCACTGCGCGGGCCAAACGAGGACCCACTAGAAGCCTACCAGAGAAGGTTGGGGTACATTCTAAGCGAGTTGACGCAGCATTACCAGGCAAACATACGAGAATGCTATATGACAGACTTCCATGGAAGGAATCGAGCGTGCTGGCGCAACTGAGGACAGGCATGGCAAGACTCAACACCTATCTCCACCGGATCAATGCGGCTCCGTCAGATCTATGCGCGTGCGGGCAGGCGAGGGAGACAGTCGAGCATTTTCTCTTCCGATGCACACAATGGACAGCGTTCCGAACCGAGATGCTCCAATGTACGGAGACACACAGAAGCAATATGTCTTTCTACCTAGGAGGAAAGACACCGACAGATGACAAGCTTTGGATGCCGAACCTCGCAGCGGTGCGGGCAACGATAAGATTTGCTATAGCCACAGGACGACTTGACAACACCACCTGACGAACTCACCATCACCCTTTCACCATCATTTCCGATCCTTAAAACCCAACTCGTGCCAGGAACAGCAGGCGCGCTTCAGCTGCCGAAGATAGGACGTTGAACACTTGGAGAATCACCTCAAGGTAGGCTGCTAACAATACTAACACACGAGAACCCGTAAAGACGTAGCAAGCGAGTAGAAGGAGATAGCGAAAAGGAGGTTTTATTTGTATGGGCTCCAAGGAGATTAAAGCATATCTTAAGAATTGTATCACTAGAACTAGCATCAGTTGCCCTTTCGGCTTAGCCGCCGGGCGTAATAAATTGTGTGTGTGTGTGTGTATTGAAGTTCTGCAATATCTGATCTTGTAAAAAAGATGATTAGGCTCCTTTTTGCTAGCAGCTCTAAAACCAAAGGCTGTAATTTTGAAAGCTTTTGATTATCAGGTCCTGGGCTGCATTTCTCTGACCGTCGGCTCTGCATCCTGTTCCTCCATGGAAACCACCCCCACCCCTGCTGCCACAGGGGTTGCTGCAGGGGCTCCAGGCTCTTGAATGGAATTCTCATGTGGTCGTCGCCTAATGGCAAGGTATCATTGGCCTGCTTGTCCACGTCGGCGATGAATATGCTTGAGCAACTTAGCTCACAGAGAACTATTCTACCAGCGTTGAAACTTTGAAGTACAACCTTGGTCCAAGCCGCAACTTTGTCAAGCAGTCTTGTTCTTGGAGCTCTCGGAAAGCTATTATTTTGCGACCCTGGCGTTGGATCCGATGTGTTTCTACGAGGGGACAGATTACTCCTGTCGTGATTGGAAATGGGGCAACATGAAGACACGATGTGCTCGCCAGCCTCGTTTGGGGGAGACTTGTGGAGCAAAGCTTACGGACGCGGACCATTTGAAGATGGTTGACCAAGAATGTCGCGTGTGTCACACTATCCGCACAACGTGAAGAAGTTTTTGACTTGAGGGGGCTAGTAAAGACACCCCCTCCCACCCTCTCAAGATGTCCGGCAAGAGGTTGTAAGGCGCATGTTGAGGCTTATTAGAGTAAGCCCTCTTCAAGGGGTACTACAGTAGTGCACCCGAGGTATTGTCACTAATTTCGTGAGTACTAGAAAGAAAGGCCAATCTGGCCACTCTGCTTTGCTCTTGATTGGCCACTCAATTAAATTTAACCTGCGCTTTTGCCTAAAGCTAAACAAGGCGACTCAAGAGTTCTGCAACAATCTACCTGTGCTAGTAGTAGCGATTACTCATAGAGCGGCACACCTCTCACACCCCAGACTTTCTAGCCACAGCCAAGAAATTCCGGTCGCTCTTTGATTCGTGCCACTAACATTGGCGACACATATCAAGCTGACTCACAGTTTGATTTCGGAATTCTCAAGCCTTAGCTGACTCGCGTTGTAATTGCGCTAGTACTCAGAAGAGGAGGCCCAGCTTCACTCATAAGGCGATAAGTGACGCCGTGTGCCGTCCCAAGATAACACAAGCCTTGCGTATGTGCGGTATATCAGGACGGCGCGCTGCTAGAATCAGATTTATCCACAAATTGTGGGAACAAACACCAAGGTTTATATAACCGCAACCACCTTTCGCTATAACCAGGATGGTAATGGAAATGCAAATGGGAGAAAAGAGGACGTTCACGTTCGTGGCATATGACATAACCGGAAGTGGCACAACCGACAAAGCAAGAGCACATTTGATGAAAAATCGGGTAAGATCTAAGCAGAAGGCGAATCTAAAATGGAACTCAACGAAGCAATCCTTGCCATTTCGGTGGATGCATCCGAGAAGAAGGTCCACTGCAAAGCACGTGCATTCAAGCAATTTGGCACCAGGACCAAAAGGTTCAATTTTTCACCGTGTCACAGCTGTCGATTTTACAGTGAGCAACGCTTGGCCCGCTCCGATGAGCTCGGCACAATCCCGAGGCATCGATTGCGGACATTGGACTAGCAAGGCTCTAGTTAGGGATCCTCAGCGTTGTTCTCCGACCACAGGCTCAGATATCGAGGCTCGTCAGGTGGTGCTCATTGAACTCAACAAACAGGCTGAACCGCCTAGTACAGGCGGGCCTGACGAGCACGGCAATATCATATCAAAGATGGACGGGGATAAGCTTGAGCATGGAGGTGGCCAACTTCGTCCCGACATCAAGACACAAGGTGTCTGCCTTCAAGGCAATCCTGAATCTGATATTCAGGTTTCAGATAGGCCGAGGCGAAGAGATATACTGCGACGAAAAACCATGATGCCTCCAGAACCAGCACTGGATCCCATTTGTATGCGCTCGAGCACTGCACTTTTGCATCTGACAAAGTCGGTGCAGCGAATTCGTGTTCATTTGGTACCTTCCGATGCTTATTTAGTTCGGTATTTTGCTGCAAATTCGCGGATTTTGCTTGGCTTGGACAAGTACCCGGACATTGAATTGCAACACGACCTGGTATCGGAGCTCCTTTTGCCGTTCGCAACGTCAACGTCGTGGGGCTTTGAGACAATGGTATTGCTCCAGAGTGCATACCACTATCGACACCGTATGCAATTATGTGAACGAGGTACAGTATATGCCGACGAGTACCATTTTGCTGCACGCCAAAATGTAGTTCTTGCACAAACAAGGTCAAGAATATCTGCTTTAGCTAATTGCGGGGAGTCAACGGATGACGATGTGGTAACCTTTTTCTTCGTAGCACTTTCTGAGTACTGCTCAGGTGACCGCGAAATTGGCAAAATGCACTTCCAAGCTTGGGAAAATTATTGCCAAATGAGAAGAAGTTTTGGAGTGCGACCGTGTGGGTTGGAATGCAAGAAATTAGTATGGTGGTGTTTGTCAATCTTGGTGGATGACGACGTTGCAGTTGAGTCGATCATCAAGGCTTCGACAAGAGACATAGTGAGGGCAAATCCTGCGGAGCTATTTAAATACGCCAGCGCTAATGGATGAGCTCAAGGAGTAGAATTTCTCTCCACACAAGCGGAACTTAATTCGTAAAGTGACAAGTTGACAATGGAGGGATTCCGTAAATTGATCTCAGTAACTTGAGGCTGTTTCTTCACAGCCTACTGAAGGATATGGTCGAAGACATAGACAACATAATCGTGTAAGCAACCGACTGGGCGTAAATCATTAAGCTCGAGTGGCAGTTCGAAATCTTAGTCGGCTTGCGGTAGGCATGGTCCCCCTGGAGGGACCAACCATTCTGCATGATTCCTCAAAGAGCATCCTTGAACAAATCTTCCAATATTTTTCGAAGCTCAATAAGTCTTCTGATGATTTGGGAGTCGAAGTTATTTACTGACCCGAAGCACGATCCGCCAAGCCATTAACGTCCGCTCTCCATTTCTCTGTGGATTCACGCCAAACCAAAAGGCTAGACAGCTATCCAGGTAGGCAACCTATTTTAGAGTATTTATTGACCATAGCAGTATGTTATCTACGATTCAGCTCAGCCAACCATTGCTACAAAGCCTGCATACTCAAGGCAAGTACATCTGGTCCTCTGTAATCCTTCGGATGATTTCGACCACTGAACCAGGTTGGCTTAGAAATGGGCTGTGACCTGATTTTAGGCTTTCTGTTGTCTTGATGCCACAGCTGTTGACCATAATTTTCTGAAATTCATGTGGCAGTGCCTGGTCATCCTCACAGAAAATGTATGTGCTTGGAATGTCCCTCCAGGCCGCGTGTTTCAAAAGACTATGAGAAGTTTGGTTGCTCATAACACCAATTCGGCTGGCAGCATCCCTTGCAATCTCGCGATCCAAGTCCTGATAAAATCGTGGAATGGGATCTGGGAAAGTAGATGTCATCCCGTCTCTACTCATTTCCACCCACGGTGCAGATTGTCCGGTACAACCCCACAATGATTGCCCCTCCGATAACACAAGAGCACAGCAGAAAATTAGATGGGAGATGCCATTCTTATTTGCTGTTTTGGCCAACCCTTTGGCGGCATCGCAGCGCACAATACCCCATAAGAGTGTAGGAACAGATGAACATCCTTTCCAGCAGCAATAATTGGCTTGATGACATCTCTAAGTGCTTCTGAGTCCAGGCTATGGTCATTGAGGGGAGTTTCCGCGTTGACAGAAGGTACGCGGATACTGTAAGTTTCGTGACCGAGATAGTGGAGTTTCGAGGTGACAAGTTCGAAGCACTCTGGATAGTGCCATGCATCGTGGACAAAATGAGGCTTGGTTTGGGATCCATGGCTTCCTGCTCCTTGTCGAGTGTCTAGCAAGCTGAAGATCTCACTGCATATTTATATTCTCCCTGATGGACTGCTCTGTACTAGTTTAAGGCCACAATGGGCTAGCACGCCGCTGTTCTGCTTTACAGGAAACTGTACTCTGGAGTTATGTTTGTGAATGCAACAGAAATCTTTCCAAATCGTGAGTTAGTGTCTTATTCATCTATCAACTTTTGAACAAAATCACCCGTATTTCGTAAAAAAGGAAGTGTCGGGCTGCAGCTAAATTGGGTCGAAGAGTCCACCAGGTTACATTGAGATTATGCCCCATACTGTGTAGTTGCCCCTTAACCAAATTTCTCAGGTTGAGTCGAAAGAAAATTCAAAGACCGGTAAGAAAAATGAGACCAGCGTAGCACACCATCGGATACGACATTCCCTGTGGCACCAGAAAATTGAACGAGGTGGACGGATGATGGACTCTATGGCGTATTCTGATTTGGAGTGGATACTTGAGGGGCTAAGTCGGTTTCGAACCGACTTCGAAGGCCAGTAAGCGCATCCTTGAGCTTCTCTAAATGTGGTAAGTACGAACAGCACTGGCACTCTTGAGTAAAGTGCCCTTTTTATGTAGCAGTGGAGGTAGTCATAGTCTTAGCGTGGGAGTTAAGCTTGTATGCAGGAGCCTTCCAACATCAAGTAGTATTTTAACATTTATAAAAGCCTCGAAGAACCACCATTTGCATTGCCATTTCGTGCTAAAACTGGTACTCGCACTTCTTGTATTACGCATCTATACTTCTTTAGATCGGTTGACTTATAGTTCCGAATCCATGCCTCAATCCTGGGTCTTTACTCTTCTCGCATGTTCTCTCGCCCTAGCTACAGCAACACGTTTCAACGTCACTCAATATGCAAAACGTCAGAACGATGGGTGCACAGATCCTGAATTTACGGCAGAACGTTTCATTTCTTCGGGAGCAAACGATCTCCTCCAGAAATCTGTGGATGTTGTAGGGGCTCTGGGTAAGTCTGTTCAATTCTACAATCAGTACATCTATTTCTCACAGCCTTTAGACTCCGAATTCCCGAGGAAACTTGTCAGGGCTCTTACGGGACAAGATAATTTCGATTGTAGATCATTCAATGACCAATGCATCGTACCAAAAGGCTCAAGCGGAAATATTTGTGATACAATTATTCGAGGGGATCTGGTTCCTGATATCACTTCTAAAGACCAAGTTGATGCTGGTGAGTCAGCCTTTCTTTGATATTAGGACCCAAACCCGCCGAGAGACATGCTTCGGGTGCCACATACGTCTACGTTGACTGACATGCTTCGAAGCCGTGCTGGTTATCCAGTCTTACAAAAACATGCATGATTTTCTCAGCACCTCTTCAAGTGCAGTACAAACTGCTGCGGACGAAGTGCTAACTTCGTAAGACGTGTATTCATGCAACCCATTTTAGTGATGTTGACGATTCTTTTAGTGGCTTCCTTGGAGTCATGAGAGAGGACACAAGGCCGGTGGATTTAGCTTTCAATCAGGTTATCCTCAAGGTAGTTGAGATTGGTATGATAGTTCCCGCTCTTGCACTCGGTGTATTAACACTCTTTAAGGAATTTCATTCATACCCATTGGTGGGATACAAACTGTGTTAGCCAAAGCAGCAGTCAAGACATTCAAAAAACTAGCAGAGGTGGTGTCATTCCTCTACCGTCTTGGCTTTACTCTACTAATCAAAAATCACGTAGCGAGTTGTACGAGCTGATAGAGAAAGCCAGCAGATAGATGTACCGAGTACTGAGCAACTAGAAGCACAACTTCTAGCTCTTGTTCCGTTATTCCAGGATGGCATCCACGATCAGAACACCCAGATTTTTTCCGAGGGAAACGATGGTGATGCTACTCTAAACAGCCAATTCCTCTGGAACCAAGACGGAGTACAGATCGAAAACAAAATGACTCGAGATGATATAAATGCTAATATGATCCAGAGCATGGTATGTACTCTACTTCGAACCGCGGGTGATACTAAAACAAGATTACTAACGATTTCCAGAAGAATTACATGCTTGCAAGCTTCACTGGGAGCCTTGGTGCTTGTAAGTCCAGGAAGCTCTTTATCTTTGTCTCAACTACTGACAGAGTAAAAGTCATCATGACGACCCCGGGTGATGTGGCAGGTGGTATTGCTCTCTGTGGTCAACAACCCTTTCAACTGAAGGCGGGAGGTAATACTTGCCACCAATGGTTCTATCCAACGAAAAATCTCGCTGGCAGTTTCGATGATGGCAGTGCAAATACAATGAAAAATCTAGAGGGCTTTACCGGCAACCCCATCTACGGTGTCGGCTTCAATGAGATGATTAACAATGCCATACAATGTGCAGATCAGGGGGGAAATTTCTCCAGCATCAACCTGGAGTCATTCTTCGAAGGGGATCGAACGGTCCCAACTTGTCTATTTGGTTATCCTCGGATAGTTAATTGACACATTCATTAAGAGCATAGATTACTCGCTGTACTGAGGATAGCGGGCAAGGATCATGGCGCTGAGTACCATCACTTGTGCTTATGCCAGATGGAAGAATATCTATCATAAACCAAAGATAATTTTCACTTTTAAGCATGACAAACCTTAGAGGGTGGCCTCAACAATAATAAGCGCCGGAAAAAGGTTTCCTGCGGCAAGTTCACCCTCCTTTATATGAATAGATTTGAGGTATTTATCTCCATCCAAAGCTGCTGTCCATCGCCGTCACTTGTGCTGGGAAACCATAGAAAGTTCAATAACTGGTCCTTCAAAGCTCCCCAGCTCATGATTTGCATCCTATGCACGAACCGTTCGAGAACATTGATGTACCATTCTTTGCACCCTTCTTTTTTTCCTTCTCCTTCATCATTCGCGGTAGAAGCTAGTGCGCCCATGAAGATCACCCATAATAGAAGTGGAGAGGAGTCGTGCCATCTGTTTCTGAGAAGATTGTTGGTGTGGACAAGGCCGTGCTTGAGCTGGCGTGCGAGCGTTCCAAAGGGAGCTCTACTGTGAGGTACAGGGAAGATAGCAATCAGGCTGTAGATGACGCTAGCTGCCCAACATGCTTGTTGTAGAACAACGATATCTTCTTTGGAACCTTTAACGTCATCATCCAGCCCCGGGCTCCATGACAGCAAACTATGCTGTACGAAGTTACGCTGGTCAGCTAGAGCGCCTAAATCCTGCGCTTGTGAACGGCCCGTTATATAATCATCGACTGCTATCGAATAGGTTGACAGATTATGTAAAGTAAGAAAGAGTGATTGTGCGACATCCGAGGGAAGAAGGTCGTAAAGGGCTCGAAAACCTGTTCCTAGCTGACGTAGCGGATGGACTTCCCTGCTTACAGCGTCTAATACATGTTGTGGTGAGATTTGTAGAGGGATGAAGGGGTAGACAGGCTTTCGTAGGTGTCGAGAGGCCAGAAGTAAATCCCCACTATAGGAACCCGGTTAGTGATGTGACATGAAAGGACTAGAGTGTTACGGATATCTTCCGGGTCTCCTTACTAGCTTAACATTGCTGCAAGTCCAGGAAACTTAATTGCGCCTAAACCTCCTCTCATAGACACTATGTTCGACAAAGCCTGTAGATGGACATCAACCGGGTCTAAACGTCCCGCATAGATATCCAGAAGCTGCATTGAATTTAGGGGCCCCTGCGAAGGCGATTGAAGGTTGTCGGTGTCATCCTTGGCAGCACGTCCATGGAATGCTAATGTCTGGACTGCAAAAAGTATCTCGTCGGAATATCGCTTTTCCACATCGTTTAAACGTCTATTCAATCCTCGGACAAGCTCTGAGTAGCAGTAACCATACGCTCTCTGATTGATTGGGTTTAGACCGCCTTTAGTGGTGGACGCTCTCGCCAAATAGGAGAAGCAAAGCATATGAAACAGAACATCATCATTCATGTATCGGGATATCCATTGCTGTTTAATACTTTGCTCCTGTCGGTGTGGGTTCGGTAGAAGTATAATTTGGAGGAAGCGATTGACTAATGGAAGGATATTAGGATCAGTGGTGTGGAACGCCGATCAATTGGCACATTTTCCTAGCTTACCTTCACTAACGATTGGCATAGCAACCTCCTTTGCCAGCCGAGAGGGGTATGTGGTAAAAGGGTCCACATCCGAAAACTGGACACTGGAGACGCGGACCGACTGAAAAATAGCGGTACCCGCGGTTCGTAAAGGCAGTTCTTGTCCAGACTCTACAAAACCATCTCCCGGACTCTCGCCGTCGTCATTCGTCGAACGAGATTCGGCTTTGCTGCTGGCAGGGTCATCGGCGAACCGTGCACGACGTTGCTCTTTATTGTACCCCGGCTCTCTTGTGCTTTGATGGGGACCCGTCCCCTGGTTGCGCCTTTTCCTGATCTTGGCCCATGAAGCCTGCGAGGCATGTGCGTGGATTGCTGCTCTAGATTCATGTCTCGCTTGCTTGAGGTCTGGGCGTGCAGTGATAAATCTCAATTTTACCTGGGGCCCGCCGCAGTAAGGTTCGGGGGGATTATCTTCGCTCGGGTCTGGCATCTTGATTTCGTCCGAAAAGAGTACTAGCAGCCGGTTGGGAGCCTGTCACGCAGAGGCGTTGAGGGGAACACTTCTGTTTTCCCTGCAGCAGTGCATGACGTTCGAACACTGACGTAAGGATAACCGTCGACCTGTCTCACCGACCTGGATCTTGAACGAACGGTTGTACAATAAAAAAGACTAATGATGAGGGGTTTCACTACGGTGGAGGAAGCCACCATTAACCGAGCGAGTTCTTATCGACACGTGATATCTGATGCTCCCAATCTACTGCAAGGTGATACTTTTGGCAGTTGGTCTTTTGATTGCAAGTAATGATTCGCAGTAGGGCGCCATCATCTCAGCTGGACATTCCCATACCCTTCTAGTACATCTACATATTATCTCTAACATAATGCATGCCATACTGAATCCTGGTACTACATCTTCGCCTTGCTATACGTTCAACCTTTGAATGTACATTTGTCGATGACTTCGTAACAGCGAATAACCTGCAGCTGCTTATACGTTTAGGGTTCTGTAGCAAGATATTACTTGTTGTGTCATCATGAGATATATGTTGTAGAAGTCGAGCTTCTAAGATCGAGCATATGCTGGTAATGTCCACCTGCGGAAACTAGTGACTTATAACCTCTTGTGCTCTGAGACAATTTGCCAGACTAGTACTATAAATCTTCTCATGCCCGACCCTTCAAACATGTTGTTTTTATCCTACAGGAATCGACAGATGCGTTATATTCCCGCAAGATCTGTCTATCCGCCAGTATTAAGCAAGAGCAGTTAATCATACACATCTTCGTTATGGCACAGCCTGAAGAAAATGGCATAATTTTGTCTGACAGGACCAATTCATCTCTCTTGACTAAGACTACAAAGGTACAGGAAACATACTTGACTCAACCTCTGCTTTTGAGCAAGCATATAATAATAGGCCCATAGTTCAAGCGAGAGAAAAATCGTCTAGCTCAAAAAGCCTATCAGGATCGCAAAAAAATAAGGACCCAAGTGCTCGAAAGTAAATGGGCACAACTTCAGCGATCACATGTAGCGTTACACCAAGCCTGGTCCGAAGGAATGAGAGAAATTGAGCGGCTTCAATTTCACGTCGAGGAATTACTCCAGAGCATTAAGACCCTGAGGGAGTCACAGGAGCTGTACACGTACCAGCCGTCGTCACAAATATCTTCCCTTTCCTGGGTGTATGGGTTATCAGAGCACAAAGAGCATTGCCGTCAAAATGTACAGCAGCCAGCAGTAGACCTCATGCAATGGAGATTTTTTTTGAAGGAATGGTTTTCCGAATTCCCGGAACACCTGTCCGGGAAAGACTCTACCCAAGGTATATTATTGTGTTAGAAGGTAAGCACAATCTGGACAATTTCCGGAGCGGTTAACTAATGCTTCCAGCCTTTTTGTTACTACCTGTTCTCAAACCATGTAAATTTGACCTCCTAGTCCAACAGAAAGTGTATTGCTAGCGGAGTCATTGGAAGAGAGATATTCTTCACTACTGTCAACCATCACAGACGTTTTGATCGTCAACACCCACCCAATAAATTTGAGTTCCTCCATCTCGGTACAAAGCTGTTCAATTGAATTTTCTAACCCCGGTCACTAAAATGACGTTGAAGATTATGTCTTCTCATGTGACAATGCGATCAATTTTGCCATCCTCATTTGCGCTTGCAATAAAGTCAGGGGGTCAAGCGCGACATTAGCGCGGCTGGGTCCTGCCGACATTCATTCAGCCTTTGTGTGTTCTGTGATATGAACAACCTTGGTATCATAGAGGATTTGATCTTTCCTAGAATGACAGAACCATGTTTATATGGTTATTTAAGATTGTGCATATCATCAAAGCGACACAACCGAGTTGTACGGATGATAGAGGTGCAGCAATAGGATCATCGGGTGGAACGATCCATGCTGAGGTCGGAGTCTGTTTTGGCGCAGTCTCTTGCATAGGGTCTTTCGATGGCGCCATCAGATCATGGAGATAAATGAAGTGATTTTTCCTCCTATACATCACCTCTTAGTGGCCTCCATGAAAATGACCATTTTCTCCTCTGATAAGCTTGTACTAAAGCTTGGAAAATCGAGTGTTGTCCTTGTCCAAGGCTCAGAAGCGGGTCTCTCTACCCTTGGCAGCCGATGGATGGAGAACTATCTCGTTTGAGAGGATGTTTTGGTAATCAGATTGAGTTATATGACGATTAATGGGGACTTCCGACTGTAAATGCCATGAAGCTAGCCCAGGACTTATATGATTGGGCCCGACTGCTTGCCAGTCTTGCATCATGATTAAAACTCTTGCCGGGCACTGCTGCCACTTGCGGTAAACATATCACCTTTAGCTTAAAGTACAAAACCACTGTCACATTACCCAGGGTTGTTGGGACTTGTATGTTGTATGGTCGCACCACCAAGGATCGCCACTAAAAACCGGTCCTGTGATTTGGTATATTATATAAGTAAACGAATGGAGAAAAGCCCTAGCTTTAAGGACTCTACCTCGTCAGAGATAGAGATAGAACGGAACGTCTAGTTCACATCTTGGTCACGGAGATAATCTTCAAGAGAAGACACGTGTCCTTAGTATCGGCTACAGCCGACGCCAGCAACATGGTCACCCGGAAATTCGCCCGCACACCTCGACGCAGGCGTCTACCGCCACCGAATGCCAAGGTTGTCTAAAATCAGGCTCTGCGACGCATACGGTGAGTAACTCGGACCGAGAATCCCCGGCTGTTGCAACTTCAGCATGTCTAAGACGGCGATGGCGATCACGCAAGTGACAGTGAAGACCACGAAAACACCATGGAGGACTGCTTGTTCTGGTAAGAAACTCAAGGCGACAATTAATCAACGAAACAAGTCTACAAGGAGGCTCAAAAAGTATTGAACCAGTTGAAGGAGGAACAGCAACATGCAAAAAACTGGAGCAACGAGATCAAGGGTTGAATTCTGTTTGCTCTAAGAGCAAATGAACGCCCTATTAGGCTGAGCTGTCCTTCATATAGCCATGGGACATCGCAGCAGATCTAAGCGGGCAAAACAACACGCAGGCACCCATAATGATACCGCCACCAGCGTCGACAACCCCTCAGGATGCCTTTCTATCCTCACGGCCACAGCGGATACGTTTTACTGCACGACTGACACTCCTGGAAGAGCAAATGGGGACATAGCTAGACCTCACCAGGTGTTAGCATGGCGATCTTGAAGAAAGAGATCTACTCCAGTAGGATAAAGTAACTGGCGCTGTCAGGTGGTGTCCAGAGAAGCGAAAAACGCGACTTCTCTTAGACTCTTATGCATGTACGAGAACCGAAAAACAAACAATCAGGCGACCATCAGGAACAAGTACAGCAACAGAGGGTTAAGGTATTGAGAGATAGACTTGATCTGAGTAAGCTGGATAATGTTACCTGCCCGGCAGTCTTGGATGAAAATGGAGAGAACCGGGAAGGAGCGGCAGAGATCCTCGGACAATAGAATAACGCAACGGTGGCGAAGATGGCATAGCTAAGCAAGAAACAGGTACCAAGAGTGCATAGGTCTATGACGGTATACCTCGGCAAAGGCAGCGACGCAAGACGCTTTCTGAGAGAGGATTGCTTTCCACGTTTTGCGGCCCTTTCCGGCCACGTGTGGATATTCGGACTACGGCCACCACCAGAGCATTTGTACCTAGCACTTTATGGCATGAGAAAAACTTACTGTCAAATCAAGGAATGTCTCCAGAGGAAGGGGCCTACCCTTGGTAGTCTAGATTCTAGAAGCAGGTAGGGCGCGCCGTTAAGCACCGCGTGCTAACGGGTTTTCCAGCATTCTCCGAAAATGGGATTACTGCCAAGGCAGTGGAAGCACTAAAAAAAAAAAAGTTGCCTGCAGATCGATCTCCACTCCTATCGACACTGGCTTGATCAATATCTGAAGATCTGCCTCCTCCTTTTTGATTCACTAAACCGCAACACCCAGTTTCAGGGCTCATCATTCAAAGCATGATAGTCAGCGCATGTGCTCTAACGAAATCATGACTAGAAATTTTACGATCATATTGGTTAATCAGCAACGCGAACTGGAGTTCGATGTCGAGTTCGCAACCGAACAGCCCAAACAACCGTCGTGCGTGCTGATGAGACAATAATGTTCAACGATTTAAAGTGCGTTTACACAGGAGAAGCGAGAAGCTTCATAGGACGACACATTATGCCACACTAGATCAGACAGCTTTGGATGCAATATAAATCTGGCCGGAGCCGAGTATTCTCTTGGTCTCTACGGCTGTCCTTGGATAGGGCTAAAGTTTCAACATCTCTAGAAAGATAACGCGGCGGCTAATATGAGTGACTTGCTTTGCAAATGTGGTCTTGTTCTTCCAAGACTATAGCAAATCTAGCTGCACACAAGGACTTCCCAGAAACCAGAGTAGATCCAGAACAACGAGTAACTCTAGTCCTACAGTACCGTTTGGCCCGGATATTTTGGGAGATCGGTCCGGCTCACGTGCTTGGAGCACGCTAGTAGCTCTTGGCTTCAACCCCTCTTCCTTCCGTGCTCCCATCCATGAGCAACACAACGTTATCTAAACGTCATCACATCTGTTCTTAGAGTACCAACAGCACAGAAGATAGCCACTTGGAGTCGAGCCTGCATGAGAGGGAAGTATAACCAACAAATGTCATGTCCCACAATCTTTTCAGATAACCACACGGCATTAAACTTTGTGAAATCAATCATGCTACGACCTAATGAGGAAAAGCCCTCGAAGCTCGAACAGAAACTGGAATACAGATTTGTCGATGCACTGCCAGGCTCTGAACAGGGAAGACGTGAGACCAAAACTGTAATTAGAGCTCATGCGTCACGCGCCTCATGGGCTAGGTATGGAATCAAAAGCCAGGTGGTTGGCAAGCCCCACAAGCATCCAAATTCCCGTGTGAACAATGCACAGCAGGGGTACATAAGGTTCGCCGCAGCCATGCGATACCCTGCTGATATCAGTTAATGACCTCATTAGACATCCTCGCGACAGCCTGCGAGCTAGTAATGCAGACGGTCCAGCCTTGTCAACCGCGAAGGCTGCACTAGGTAATGATCGCCGCGCAGATCAATCAATCGAGGTCAGCTCAGCAATGATCGGTGGACCCTACACGCTGTTGGGGCCGGGTAAGAAGGACCCCTTTGCTACATATCCCGGCCACAATTTGCCGGTGCCAATGTTGGATGCTCTTGAACATTGTGAGTGCTCAAACTAGACTAGAGCTTATAGCCATTATCGTTTTAGTGGCTTTAAGGGAACTCTGTCCACATGCAAGCAGCGAAAAGATCATAACTAACAGATTGTCTGCTACTAGCCTTTGAGACGGTTTGGGCAAACGTGTTAGTGCCTCGTGAGAACGGTCAGGATCTAGAGGCACTTAAGTCATCGTGGCGTAGGTGCAACATTCTGCATCCGCACGTCTTCCATACTTCGGTAACTGGAAGCTCTGGATTTGCGTTAGTCCTTTCTCCGGACAGACAGGTACGAAGGACTGTCATGGCAGCACGTGCAGAACAATACCAGTTGGCGCTTGAACGCACATCGGATGTCATTCGTTCATTTGACGGACATGTTTCAGAAGAGCTACTACTTTGCCTATGTGGGCTCTCAACCTATTCCGGTGACATTGCGCCGGCTGTTGCTCAACCTCACCCAATATCTCCACTTGCCACTGCTCAAAGCATCCATATGTTCGGCAACATCAAACTTATCCCTGAGCACCTGCGGGTATTGAGGTATCTGACTAATTTAAAGGGCGGCCTCCAAGCCGTGTTTGAATATGGAAACATGGACAACATCGAAATGTGAGTCGAAGGCCATCCCAACAAGAGAAAGACTTACACTCCTTCTTGAAGGGTTGATCTATTTGCCGCGTCGCGCACGGACGACAAACCTGCACTTAGGTGGGTACGTGGTCCGTCGAAATTGTACACTCCTGTACAAACCGACCTCGAGCCTAGCCAAACACTAGGGCATAGGCTGCGTATCATCTCGGAGGTAGACGACGACCTGCATGGTCTGTTCGTCTTGGCTTTCAAGGCGACACGGGCCCTCGAGTACTACACTCCCGGCTCAACCGACTTGAGACTTTTCCGCAGTCTAGTCATTGCACGCAATGAAACCCAACATGGTCTTTTGAGTCTCAAGAGACTCTCCGATACGGATGGTTTGACAGAGCGGGGCATCCTGTTCGAGGTGTGCCGGCTGTCAGGCCTCATATATAACGATCTCGTTCTTTATCCATTACCCTACAGCACCGGAGTAAAGCCGAGACTAGCCCGACAGTTGTATGAGGTCCTTCAAACATCACACATGGGCGACCTCTGGAACTCGGATTTCCATGAGTTACTCATCTGGGCATGTTTCATGGGAGAGATTGCCGCACGTAGAACCAAAAACCACGGATGGTTCGTGACAACGCTGCTCGAGATAACGAGTATCAAAACCCTAGATAAAGAAGGCTTTATCGACTTGATGCAGAGTTTCTTGTGGTGGGACTACGTCTGCCTTCCTCCTGCGTTGTTTCTCTGGGAACACTTGCAAGAGGCAAGGAAGCGGACCGAATTCCGATGGACTAAATCAGGGAAGCGCGTCCGAAACACAGATAAAATCAGCAGCTTCTTAGGCACATTTTAGTGGGATGGCTGGGTGAGCTTTATCGATGTTAAGGCTGCCGTCGGCTAAAATACAGGTTGCTGCACTATGAGAGGTGGGAGCAACACATAGTGTAAAAATGGACGCTGATCACTTTGGAAGGTATAAGGAAGTTCATGTTTTGTATTTTAGACGCACTTTCCCCACTCTCACTCTCCCATAACCTACCACGTAGGTTTTCATGGAAAGTGCTAAGTGACGAACGTTACCTAATCAAACTATAGGGCAAATAAATTAACGTGAATTGGTAACGATTAAAGAGTTAAGGACAACCTAGCCTGAGCCATTCACATACCCTTCTGAAAGGTTCGATATCTGGGATATGAGTTAACTCAATCTGCTTTCTCGGCCTCTCGGGTTCAAGCCATAACCGCTCAAACATTTTTGTCCTTCAATGTTACAGTATGGAGGTAATTAAACTAATCAGTTCTCGAGAGGTGAATATGGGGCAGGTGAATTGTAGGCCGGTGGATTCTGGGCAGGTGGATTTTAGGCAGGTGGATTTTAGGCAGGTGGATTTTAGGCAGGTGGATTTTAGGCAGGTGGATTTTAGGCAGGCGGATTCTGGGCAGGTGGATTTTAGGCAGGTGGATTCTCCGCAGGTGGATTCTAAGCAGGTGGATTTAAAGCGATCACCCGCAACCCACAAGTGCTTAAACTATCAACAAAATCTATACCAATGCCGGATACGCGCTTATTGGAGCTACAACTTTCTTGCTTAATCTGATAGTGTACCGTTTACCAAAGAATACTGGTACAAAGACAATCTGAATCGGAGCCCCAAGGCGTGTTTAGAGGGCGGCGAACATATGTAAACCATTCTTTATAGTTCCTAGATTGTGCTCAACTGTTATTACCGTAGTTAACCTTGAATGAAGTCTTTCTTAGACAGAAATTCTGGAAACTCTGAGATTCCTCCGAATGAAAAGAAATCCCACAGATTGAAGTCCGATAATGTTAGCTGGTCGGTGAGATGGTACTGCTGCCTATCCCAAGATAGCCTATACGGCCGGGAAGGGGATGATCGTAGCGTAGATGGCTGGTAGGTGGGACATTCTTGTGACTTTCTCATGGTCTCAATATTCTGAAGTAGTTCTTTGATCTGCCAGTGAAGTCCTTCTATCACTTTAGCTCTTTGTTCAGAAACTTGGTGTAAGGCTTCGTGCGATCGCTGAAGCTGGGCCCATTCACGTTCAAGCACTTCAATCTTAACCTTTCGACGAGTGTAACAGGCTTTTTGTGCTAGACGATTTTTTTCCCGTCGGCGCTACTATCTGATTATTACATCGTTTCATATAAATCAGTTTAGAGTTTAGCATACTTTCTGTAATTCTATAGCCTTGGCTGCTAGGGATGGGTTGGTCTTATTCAACAGCATTATCGAATGTCCTCAGTAGGTGATATGACAGAAGGAAAAATAGGTTTGGCAGTGTCTGCACTAAATTCGGGAGTGAAAAATTACAGACTTATTCGTTTTCTGGTAGAATATCAGTAGTTTAGTTGAAAAGTCGTTGAATGCCCTGAAGAGCTCGAGTACGACCTTGAATACTTTATATCAGGATTTAACAGATTCAAATTCGATCATAGTCCTAACATCGCCTACTTGCCTGGCTAAATTCAACAATATGCACCTGGAAAATGTTCAGAAAATGTTAGGCTGTAAGACCTTGCACTTACTAGATTTAGGTGAGGCGCCACTACGATGCAGGGATCTACTCTCAGGTTGTACCTCTTGTAGGGACACAAGATATAACATCTCGCTTACAAGGGAAGTCTGGTCGCTGTAGGTAGAAGTCTGTTAGAAATCGAAAGGATGTCAACACGAGTGATCTTATATCCATGGACAACTATGTACTATCTGAATCAGGATAAATTGCATGATGTCAGACATAGCAGTAAGACTATCTTGTGGTTGGCGCCTCGATGCGTATCATCAGTTCGGATGTGATTGTCTAAAGTAAAACTGCCGAAAGCAGCGGCTTGCAGGAGAGTGTCGCGTTTTTTAGCAGCATACTACATCTCCCCAAATTCATGCTCGATTAAAACACATCCACTGCAAGCACAGGGTTCCCACTATCGACTTTCACTTACCAATAAAGAGGAAGTCTCGACGTTCATGTCGTTCTTAAGCATTTAACTAATGGTATGATCTATGATCGCATCTTTGATGTGGTATAGGCGCAATAGGTTTAAAAGGCAACATGAAAGGGCTTGAATTTAGACGTTCGGTTCTGATACTAATCATACATGCGATTAGAATCAAATGGCTGAGATAGCATGATCGCTGCTAGAGACAGATTACTGACTTACGCAGGAGGAATGGAAATAGGGATACTCAAAATACAGCTCTCTGGCAATAGCCCTCTGTTCCTTGTGTTTGGCGGAGTTCCTCGAAACGTCGTAGAGTTGGAGAATTGATGGGCCTGTATGACATGGGCGAGCAAGTGTCTATGTCCTCAGATTGTGTGATTGAAAACGGACGACACTAGGCTTGCAGAGAATCCTCTTACGACACCTGGCTCACTATCGCCCAACCGTGCTCTGGAGACAGTCTTAAGAAGCTGGCATACACGACGGAAAGAGGGGTTTGGCATTGACAAGCATTCTGTTTTACGCATGGTGAGATGCTGTGCGGGGCTGTGTGATTATCAAGGTAGGAAGCAGCTCAAACTGATGGCAGGAACTATCGAAATGGTTTCCGAGAAGAGTAACCACTCATAAAGGCAACCTCTCTGCCATTGCCGTTAATTATATGCAGTCCTAGTGACACGGTGGAATACTTTGTTTCTCGATAATCAACACTATAATTTCGCAGTACCTAATTATCTCAGTGCAGCGAAAACAAGATCGCCTGGTTTGGTACTATAATTCAGCTACATCACAGGCGCCCGATCTATAAATCGCTACGAGGGATTCCTGCAACGATTTTCATTTTAGAAGGCTCATTTAAACGCTTACTGATGATGAGATATGTCGTTCAACACTATGAAGACAATTGGTGTATGAAACAAGTTGGAATGGTTCTGGCAATTGCCTGGAACATTGGCTTGCTTAATTGATTAAGCAAGGAACTGTCGCACGTTACTAAATATCGTTTAGGCCCATACAATTACCCATATTCGACAGGCAAAGTGAGGTTTCTCTTCGGTGTCCAGCGGATGCAATGTTACTAAAAGTTATAGCTGACGTAGACGCTAAACACAGCAATACCGACGCCACTCAGAGTAATGGTTGGACCACTTTATTCATGTCACCTTGAAGAATGAATATATAAACGACTGGTTCTTCCTTGCAAGTCTCAATAAAAACCTCATTTCGTACATCCAAACATAATTAACCCAAACGCATACCTACACCACTGGTTCACTTTTGACATATCTGCCACGTTTCTATCAACAATGGTCCACCCTGCTACAGCGGCGAAAGATGCCCCACAAACCTTTGATTTTATTGTGGTCGGTGGCGGGACTGCTGGTTGCGTTGTTGCTTGCCGCTTAGCGGAAAATCCAAAAGTGTCTGTGCTCGTGATCGAGGCTGGTCAGAAGTATGTTGCCTAGCCCTTATACTACAAAGCTTCGAAAACTAAGTTCATAAGTAATACGGCCGAGATCCCGGAAATTACTACCCCAGCACGCGCATTTGAGTTGCGAGGTAGTCAGTGGGACTGGAAGTACAAAACTACCATGATCGAGCGTCCGGAATACACCAGAATTGAGCAACCCAACCCTCGTGGTAAGATACTAGGTGGTTCGAGCGCGGAAAACTACTATACCTGGGTCCGGGGCAGCGCAGCGACATTCGATGATTGGGCAGAGTATGGCACAGAGGAATGGAATTGGGCCAACACAAAAGACTACTTCAACAAGTCCGCGACGTACCACGACGACGAACATCTTTATCCAGCTGACCTTGTCAAGATCGGAAATCAGGGCGGCCCCTTACATATCTCGCATTCAGATATGATTCCCGAGGTCAAACCATTTCGCGATGCTCTACAAACAGCTTGGGTCAGCAAAGGCCAAGAACTGACAATGGACGTATATAACGGCGTGCAAAAGGGCCTGTTCCCATGTATCAACAGCATATACAAGGGTACTCGGTCGAACGCATCTGTCTTCGTTGAGGGGAAGGACAATGTGACAATCGTTTCCTCCACAATCTCAAAGGAGATTGTTTTTGAGGCAGATAAAGCTGTCGGGGTTACAGTCATAGACTCCAACCATCAAGAGTTTACTTTTCGCGCCACCTTCGAGGTCATTGTGTCCCAGGGTGTTTACGAATCCGCTAAATTGCTTATGTTATCTGGCATTGGACCGAAGATCGATCTGGAAGCCAAGGGTGTCGAAGTCCTTGTCGATTCTCAACATGTCGGTCAAAATCTACAGGATCACCCCATCATGGCCCATGTCTTCAAGATTAAAGATGGCTTTGGGCTTGACAGCCATCTACTCCGTGCTGGCCCTCAGAAGCTTGGTGCTGTCTCTGCTTATCGAAAAAATAAGACAGGCCCTTATAGTAGTGGTCTCCTTGAATTGGTAGCCTTTCCGAGGGCCGACAATTGGTTTGAAAAGTCGAAAGAATATCGGGAGTACAAGGCCCAAAATGGCGGTATTGACCCGTTCGGACCTGCTGGTCAACCCCATTTCGAGGTTGACTTTGTTGTAAGTACATCATTCCCACCTGTTGTGAGCGTGAGCTAACCTTTTACAGCCAATGTTCAGTGATTCTTTCCAGTGGCACTTCCCAGCCCCTGCGCAAGGTGACTACCTTACTGTCATCGTCGATCTCATGAGACCCTTATCCCGCAATGGCGAGGTTAAACTCAATTCGACCGATCCACATGAGCAGCCATATATAAACCTCAATTTCTTCTCGCACGAGCTTGACCTCATCGCTCTTCGTGAAGGGGTGCGTATGATCGACGACATTCTTATGAATGGTGATGGTATGAAGGATATCATTGAGGGTGATTATCCATGGCCAATGCCCCGTAACTCGGATGAGGCAATGATACGCCAAATTCTCGAGCGGGCCCAAACTGGGTACCACCCTTGCGGTACATGCCGCCTGGGCAAGGATATTAACCAGGGTGTTGTGGATCCTAAGCTGCAAGTCTATGGTGTGAGCAACCTTCGTGTCATCGACGCATCGATTTTCCCCATAATCCCAGATTGTAGGATCCAGAACGATGTTTATATGGTTGCTGAGAAGGGAGCGGATATTATCAAAGCTAAGTATCCCGAGCTATACAAATGAGTTCGAGGCACAGCGAGTACATCATCAAATGAGGAGCTATAAGCATTTCAAATCCGAGACATGTTGTGCTACCTTTGGTAGTATAAGAGTCATTATTTCGAGCCAGCGAGCGAAAGACGCGACGAGAACTAAGCCTTAAGTACCACTCATGCTTTTCACCAGCTATCCATATCTAGAATCACAACTGCATCACCTCGTCATCGATGAAATTATCAGTATCACTTATAGGTTGGTGGCGAAGTGCTTGCCAAAGCATAGACTACTTGCCTGCCACGTCGCTTCTTTCACATCTTGATCAACCATAACCAGATAATCACAAGTGCTCCTTACATGTGCAATATAGGTCAAAGTAGTCTGTCATCACAGGGAGCACGAGGAAAAGGAAATCTCGCAAAGGTTTTTGGGCGTCGCCACTGGCGATAGCCGCAACATCCCTCACTGCACTAGACGGCCGAGTGGAAACCGAAGGGATTACGTCGCCCTTTAACACCAGCATCTTCTAAGACGGGGCAATGGATCCGTAGAGAGACCGAGGAGTGGGGAAATAATGGCTAAGAACCTTACGACAACCTGGAAGGTTAAACACGACCTCGAGAGTGGTAGGCTTAAGCATTATACTGGGATCGCCACGGGGACTATCTAAGAGGCTAGACACGACAGGATACCTAAGATTTCGACTAGCGTAAAGAGCATTTCGGATAGTAAAGAATCTCAATCCGGTAAAAGTCTACGATTCAAGAAACCCTACTGCCGGAAGAAGCGGTTCCAATCGTCCAACATAGTTACCACTGACTCTCATCTTAGCCGTATGCTGTTGTGCACGCAGCAGCGCCAGAATTAAGCATCCATGGACCCATGTTTAGTCCCCTCTCCTACCGATTAGTTTCTCGGTCGCGTAAACAATTCGAGTTGCTTACTCATCCCTAGCGTTCCTAACGTTTTAGAGCCCGATTCACCGCAAAGGGTGATGGCGATAATAGCCAAATACTTCCTATAGTGGAGGTAAATTCTCATGTCGAGATACTCGTAGCTGGAGAGGTACCAACTTAGTCTTGGTGGTCATCTCAGGAACGGGTTAGGTATCGCCCTCTAGAATATCAGGCCGGTTACCAGTCTGAAGAGGAGGGCAGGCGGAAAATGGGTTCAGTAGTCTTCGATTTGCAATTCTCTGCCGAACCGGTCTGGAAAGGAGGGTGCTCATTTCTCACAGGTGTCAGGGACGCGGGATTTGTGGCGATTTTGCACATACACCGCTCCTTCACACTTGGGGAGTTGACTCCCGGCCAAGGTCATTGCGCCCTGGTGCCGAAAGGAGGCTAGAACATTACATAACATTCAGGAGACGGGAATGCCCAGTATGACAGGCTGCAAGGACAACCTGAAACCACTCAGCCTTTTATCGTGGATGCTTATCCATCCGCTCGTCGCGTGCTTCGCGTGCAGTCCGTCTGTACTGTATGAGATTGTGAGATTGAAACACCATATTTTGTCTTCAACCTTCAGTGCTCCGGGCAAAAAGAACCTGCTCTTGGAAGCCTATGGCGCACGTGACAGCGAGCTTAGGCAGTACGTATTATTATATTGCAAACAGGGTAAATTCGGAGCCAAGGAGGGATCTGTTGGGTATTATCTCTACTCACAGGAGGTGGTTCGGTGAATACATCACTACTGCGAGTTGCCGTCCTACGCCATATGCTTGGTTGTAGAATCTCGACATCGTCTCAAGCTAACAACCAGCCAGGCAACCTTAATTTGATGTGGTTAACACCCTGACCTCGTACTTCTCAACCATCTTCTCTATACTTTCTACCTACGCCTCCCCTGGCCAGAGGCAGTCCTACTGCAGCCCGAGTTGAGGTAAGTACGCTCTGCCGCATCCTTGGCCGTATCTTTTGGCATTGCTACTTCTCGTTTTGTTTTACCTGATTGGAGGACCCTACCAGTGGCCAAGATCGTTTGTACGACATGGGTCGTACCATCGTGGCACCCCGGGAACTTTATGCCCCAGCTCACGGTCTCGAAGGAGTGCATCATCCGGAACACCGAGGTCAAGATTCGAAACTCGCCAGGCTTAAAGTCGGTAAAACTTTCTGCGTTGTGGATTATCACGGCATTAAGCCTCACGGCCTTTGAATGTAGAGTCACAATCTGGTTATAACGAGCAACTTGGTCAGCACTACAATTTCCAGTCCGGCCATAGCGATCTATTTACCAGTGTATAAGACTAACACTCAAACTAATCAAGCCAGCCTTGGTCATCAGCATTGAATTCAGATTCACAATGGCCTCGAAATCTATCCTGCTGCTTGGGGGTACAGTTCTGCAACATGATCAGTCTGGCCAGATTCAGGTGCTCCAAAAAACGGACATCCTTATACGAGGCCAGAAAATCGCCAAGATTGGGCGAGGGTTACAGTCGCAGTTGTCTGGTGAGGATGTCGAGATTTTGGATTGCACTGATCAGATTGTGACGCCTGGGTTTATCGACACGCATCATCATTGCTGGCAGACACAGCTTAGGGGCCGGTACTCAGATGATACATTGCTCGACTACCTGACTCCTGGTAAGGACTTGCGCATTCGACTTACCCTTCCCATATTCTCGTACCCCAATGTCATATCTCTGTAGATGTGCTCTGCGCTAATCAGACTCAACAGGCATGATGCAAAGCTATAACTTCAGCCCTGAAGACATCTTCTGGGGTCAGTTGAGCGGCGGGCTTGAATGTATCGATGCGGGAACAACATTCATTGTGGACCACATGCACGCTAGCTACAGCCCTGACCATGGTCAGTATCAGTATTTCCATTATCACCCAAGGCCACCGCGATCACGGCCTGCTTCAGCCGGCTCACTTTTGGGATGCTTGCAGAATTCCTTTGAATGCTGACTTTTCGGCAGCGACTCGTGCATTAGAGGCTAGCGAGACGTCTGGACTTCGCTCTATCTACGCGTATGCTATTCCGTTTCGACTGCGCCGCTGGACAAAAACAGTCGCTGAAGTTGAAGAAGACTTGTTGCCTGAATGGGCCCTGAATCAAATCGAAGATCTGGCTAAGGCAGGTCCGCGTGCGGATGGCCGTATTCATATCGGCTTAGCATTCGACTTCTACTTTCTCCCTCAGGAGGTGCTCAAGAGTGTGTTCCACAGAGCTCGCACGGCGGGCGTGAAACTTATCACCTCTCATGCAGCGAACAATGCAGTCCTTGGTAAGCAATGATGCAACCCCAGAAGCAAACGCGGCTACCCTCCCTCCCTTCCCCTTACCCCCAGTTCTATCCTTACCCTCTCCTAATCACCCCTGCTCTCAATAGGCTCACAGTCGGTGGCCAAGATTCTCAAGGAATCTGGCCTTATCGGTCCTGACATTATTATCAGCCACGGTAATAACTATTCGGATGAAGACTACGAGATCTTTACCCATGCCGGCGTTCACATAAGCAGCACACCCGATACGGAATGTCAGATGGGGATGGGCTGGCCTGTGGCCCTGCGCCCGGACGTCCAAGGTACAATAGGTGTCGACAGCTCAGCATTGACCAGTACAAGTCTCCTGCATCAGGCGCGTGCTTTATTGCAGATGGCGCGGCAACAGACAAACCAGGCCTTGCTTGACCGAGGTCGCTTCCCCAAAACCCTCCGCAGCAGCACCAACGAAGTCTTCAACATGATGACAATTTCAGGTGCACGCGCTGTGGGCCTTGCGGATCAGATCGGCTCCATTGCCGAAGGCAAATTGGCTGATCTTCTTGTTTTTGACACCAGATCATCAAATATGGTGCCGGCGGCAAAATGGGATCCGGTGGCGGCTGTGGTGCGCCATAGCGATGTCAGAGACCTCAGGACCGTTATCGTTGATGGTATCGTGCGCAAGAAAGACGGCAAGTTGCTTCCGGTTCGGCTCGGCGACGGACCCTCGCTCTCCTGGGAGGACGTCGCGGCCAAGGTGAATACCAGTTATGACTCAATAGAGGAAAGAGCTGCGCAGACCAGTATACCAGTTGGCAGGAAAGCACTCGTAGATGCATGGCATATAGATGAGAGCAAGCTAGAGACCGTGGTCTAGAAAGTTGTGAGTAGGCGCATATAATTGAAATCTTGCCTTTTGTGGAGTCCATGGACATTGTGCGCACATCGCTCGTAAAACGAGACCCTAGCGGGCTTACACAGACGAGCGATGATGCCTATTTTAGCTACATCGCGAGGACCCACAGGATCCGATTTGTTATGTGGTTCCAAGTCAGGTGGTGTTAAAAGGCACTGCATGGCGTGATATTCGTGAAGGGGGCCAGTCGAGACGAGTGAATGGTTGACATAAGGGGAGTTATCAAGTACGAAGATGTAAGCGTCTATTATGGAAGGTGATGAGCGTACAACGCGTATCTGAGGTAGCCATAGGAATCATTATGTTCAGGCAGAAGTGGAAGATTCTTCTGCACTCTACGGTGAGATCACTGTAAAACGAGAATCGAAACCACGTAGCATTTGTCTATCCAGTGATTTCTATACTATCCAGCGACCCATTGATCGCTTCACTAAAGAGGCCTGATCAAGTGTTTAGGGTTGGATACGTCATTCGCTTTGAAGAAGCTCTCCATCGAGTGCGGCTGCACGTTAGGATACCGTTTATTGTGTATGGGCTCCTTAAGCAGGGTTTGCCCATTGAGGATATAATACTGATAGAACCTAAAATGGGTGCATTAGCAACCGTGGTGAGCACGAAACGGAGAAGTAACAAGGCGGAGCGTTGTCGACAAACGAAAAGTCCACTTACCATGTCATGTACAACCATTTGTTCTGACCAACATACTTCTGTTTCTCAGCTTGCATGAAATCGTACAGTTCAGTTATAGTGCCTCGAGATACCAATTTGGGGACTCTGCCGTAGACTTTCTCATACAGTTGTGCAATTTCGCGGGTTGACTTTTTATCGCCCCGGACTAAGGAGGATGGTGGACCAATTAGCACAAAACGGCTACAACAGGACAACCAAGCGGGCCAGGGAGCAGGTGAACATGAATACTGACATCTGAGAATTCCTACTGCACTGGGGTCGAGGACTGTTGCGACCGTGTAGGCGGCAGCATCGTCAAAGGTTGTCAGGTCCCAGGGTTCGTCGCCGTTGCCCCAGAAGGTGAACGCCGTTGTTTCTGGATCCCAGACATTCATATAGCCTAAGAAGGTTTCCACGAAGCAACCAATGTAGATATGCACGCCCTTGGTGCGCTTGCCTTGCAGGTACGCCTTTACTTTGAGCATGCAGTCTTTACCTTCGTGTTGGCCAAGAGAGAGGCTATCGTACTCTAGCGTCCAATCGGACGCAAAATAACGCTCGACACCCAACTCCTCACACGCATCAATGAGGTATTTCTGACCATCATACATGACTGTAGAGCTCCGTCAGCTCCACCAACGAATGAAAACAGAGATTCCTGGAGTTCATACCATCGTCGTAACCTTGATACGCGCAAATCACTACCGAGGCGCCTCTGATAGCCTCCCGGATTTTAGCTTTGTCGTCAACCTGCATGACTTCAGATGAGGACTTCCTGCACCAATTTGCGCCTGGGGTTTGACGGGGTTGCACACCTGACCTTGGACGACGCTGAAGCGCTCATGCTCTCGGATAGACTCGGTAATCTTTTCCGGGGAACGTGCGTAGCCTCGAACTTGGACAGACTGTATTTGTAGTAGCTTATGAATGATCCGCCCGGCAAGGTCGCCTGTAGCACCAGCTACAATGACCAGCATT
Source organism: Exophiala bonariae (assembly GCF_035927105.1). Taxonomy (NCBI): domain Eukaryota; kingdom Fungi; phylum Ascomycota; class Eurotiomycetes; order Chaetothyriales; family Herpotrichiellaceae; genus Exophiala; species Exophiala bonariae. Next base: position 61,055 of record NW_027042524.1, on the reverse strand, counting down.
GGAGTTGTAGTGGCCATGGGCGCCAGTTTCCTGTTCCTTGTTAAGGTAGTGCGAAATGGAGAAGCCCACCAAGCTGAAGGTGAACACACAATGCTACTTATTAGAGATTTACCACAGATTACCCAAACTAGGCCCTCAGGGCCAAGGCCCAGATATAATGCCGTCGACCACCTGAGGCAGAGAGCGCAAGCAGACGCTTCGGGGGGTGGACTTTCGGGACCGTCGTACCTTCATGCCGCTAGAAACGGAACTGGAGTGGTTGCCGACATGATGGTGGCGTCCGTACAACGTACAACGCATATGTAAGTTTTCGCCCTTGTCTGCTCCGGCATTGAACGATCCGAACGCCGGCATTGAGTTGAATTCCCAATGTTCAGCCCGTGGCCCGGCTCAAAAGGTATGTAGCGAGATGAACTTCAACATGTCACGGATGCGCGTACGGATCAGAGGGTATAGAGGTAAATAAACGAATCTTGACCCTGCGCCGTATTGTGCACCACCCTTGCATGCAGCGTTGGATGGCTCTACTTTCAATGGACTCTCATCGTACCGTTCCAATGAGGAAGTTGGCTGGTGTGGAGATACCAGATACCGATCTCATAAGACTGGCGACTGGTTACGCACGTCAGCACGCCAGCGACGCCTTCTTCAACCACATTCAGCGATGCCTAGTGTTCGGCTTCGTTATCGCTGCCAAGGTCCCCGAGCTTCGCGGACGAGACTTGGAGGTCCATGCTCTCGCAGCCATTTTACACGACCTTGGCTTTGACCCTTCCCGGCAATTGGCCACCAGCTACCGGCGTTGCGAGGTCGATTCTGCCGAGGCAGCACGAGACTTCCTCGAAAAGCACACAGACCGTAGTGAGTGGCCACCTCAGCGCTTACAGCTGGTATGGGATGCGATTGCTTTGCACGCCGTTGGAAGCATCGCCTTCCACAAAGAGCCAGAGGTGAAGGCCTCCACTTACGGTGTTTGGGCCGATTTTCAAGGCCCTGAGGGTGTGCATGGTGGACTTCTGACTGATTCCGAGTACGACAGAGTTGTCCAAGAGTTTCCTCGCCTCGCTATTATTGAGCGTATGAAGGAAGCCTGGATCGAGCAGTGCACCTGGAAGCCCGAAACCACGTACGACACTGCAGGAGCCGACATTGGCGACGAATATATTGAGACGTATAGCAGAAAAGGACACACCGTTCTCGATTTCCTCAACGGTTGCAATCTTGACACGGTCGATCGTTCCAGCAAGTAGCTCTTGGTTGTGGACTGACCGACAAGATTCCTGCCAGTAGTCAGGGGATGAAAGTTACCATGGAAAGACCGCGTTGATGCTATACCCATGGGGATATATGCTGTGATGAAGGATAATCTTGGATGACGCGCTGGCGACTAAAGAAGCAGCATCACTGATAACGAGACATGGCTGCTGGAGGGTGTACCGGGCTACTACAACACGCCGTTTAGATTTAGTCATACTCAGAGAAGCCTGACATTGTTGATTGGAATACATCTTTATTTCCAAGCAGCCTTCTTGTTTTCTCTCACCAAATGGCGCCATCTAATCTGTCCGTGCCAAATTTTATACCACAATCTCTTAATACACAATGGTAACGACAAGTGAGCCGAGCTTCTCAATACTAACGTCCACTGTGTCCCCTGACTGCAGAAAGCCTGCCGGTTTCATAAACCATCCGACTCCTGATGGAGTGCCGGTCATGCAGACGGTCCCGGCGCGCACAGTGCGTCCGCGACTTAAGTGTGAGATGATCTGCTGAATGTTCCAGATCATGTCAGACGTGTTTTCGTTCTGCCGGACTTGACCATTGACTTTAGTAACAAGCCGCAGATTTTGAGGATCGCCTACTGTGCGAGGAGACACAATATACGGACCGAAAGGCGCAAATGAATCAAAAGACTTGCCGTAACTCATCTGATACCCTGAGATCTCGTGGGGTATATAGTTTCGTGCAGAGAGGTCGTTGCCAATTGTGTAGCCCAGGACATAGCCCAGTGCATCAGTCTCGGACACGTCCCTGCAGTCTTTACTAAAAATGAAACACAACTCTCCTTCATAATCGAGCTGCGCTCTAGCGTCGGTGTGGCAGTAAATCTCATCAAATGGTCCGGCGATGGAATCGGCGGGTTTGGTGAAGACTATGGGCTGACTTGGCACTTTGAACTGCAGCCGAGGATCTTAGCATCTGATGATCAGCTTGAAAACGGTTGCAAGGCTCTGAACCTACATTCGTTTCTTGCGCATGGTTAGCGTAGTTGACGCCAATACACTGGAAGATCGGTGTGGATGGCAGCGGACAGAGGACCTGATCGAAGCGGTAAGCGAGTCAGCAGATACACTGGGTCGCCAAGAACTGCCCTCGCGCCCGACAAACCGAAGACTTACTTTGTTGATCATTGCTTTTTTCCCTGACGCTTTGAGCCCACTTATTGGATCCCCCTCAAGAACTGCCACTACGCGACCATGGAGCTGATCAGCCGGGCTTTCTTCAGTGAGATTTCCGTAGTGTATACGCCGATCTTGATCTTCGAAGCGGACTAAATACTGGAATTCGAAGGTCGTCATGATTGTAGCGAAGAATGCGATTGTCACAAATGCAGCGCGTCAAAGACGTAAAGTATCTAGTCATTGGCTCTGTGTGTCACCAAAAATCCCACTTCAGGCATGGCTGCCGGCGTTTCGGCCGGATGTGAGACAACTCCATGTACGAACGCCGGTAACACAACACACGGGCCACGGAGAAGAGTTCCACGAGCAAAGGGTGCATAAATTGTAGTTCGGTCTACGAAGCAATGTTTTAGGAGATCTGTCCATCACGTCCGCGCCCATATTGAACCATTCCAAGCTCAGCATTGTCTTGCACACGCAGGTGGACAATACAAAACACTGCTGATACCATCAACGAAAAACCCATGGCTTCTATAGTCGCCTCTAAACCCAAGATCAAGTTAGATCGGCTGCTGTACACGCACTACCAGCACCCAAATTTGCCGGCAGCCCACAAATTTCTGATCGACTTTGGTCTCTGCGTCGCTCAGCAGACTCCGAGCAGAATAGCCTATCATGGATTTGGAGAGAATCCTTGCATCTTCATTGCGGAACAGTCACCTGACGGATACAAGCATTTTGCTGGCAGTGGCTGGCTGGTCACGTCACGGGAGGAGCTTGACTCGGCGGTCAAGGCTCACGGTGCCACCCAGGTGCAAACCTCGGACCTGCCGGGCGAAGGTTGCTTCGTCCAGATGGTCGATCCCAACGGAATTCCGCTGCGGTTGTACCACGGTGTAGAGCTGCGCTCGCCAGAAAGCCAGCCTGTAAAGGCCCAAATGCCCAAGCCGGTGGTGCTGAATACATGGAATGACAAGCCTCGCAAGGGTGATTTCCAGCGTTTTGACACTGGGCCCACCAAGGTACACAAGCTAGGCCATTACGGCATGGTGGTTGACAGCTCTCTATTTGAGACGACTGTAGACTGGTACCTTGGCAGCTTCAGTCTGGCTCGGACAGATTCGCTGTATGACGAAGGATCTGGTAAAGATGTGATGACATTTATGCATCTCGACAAGGGCGAGGAATTTTCAGATCACCATGTAAGTATACCTATTCCTCCCCTCAGCCGAGAGCTCTCCTAAGTTCACACATTCGCCTCTTTTTCCAGAGTTTTTTTATTCAGTCCCCCCCAAATCACGTCGCAAGAAGCTTCGCCCACCATTCCAGCTTCGAGGCAGATAACTTCGACTCTCAACTTGTGGGCCACTATCACTTGCAACAGCAAGGCTGGACCAACTGCTGGGGGGTCGGGCGCCACCTGCTTGGCAGCCAGATTTTTGATTACTGGTAAGTTTCCTTCCACCTCTCTTTCGCGCGTGTTTTGCTCCCATCCTATGAGCATGTTTCTAGTTGACACCAAGGGCCAGGTTCGATGCATCTGGCAATATTCTCGAGCATTACTCGGATGGAGACTTGGTCAACAATAAGACCCCATATGGTAGGGAAGTCGCGGCGCCAGACACAATGGCAGTTTGGGGCCCCAACGTCTCAGTTGCCTTTCTTACTACACGGATGGAAGACATAGCCAAGGGCCCAGCCGGCCATCCACCTGCGCCGGTGATGGTAATAGTCTGAGTTTGAGCTCTTTGAGAGCGGACCAGAGGAAGGAACATATTGGAGCCCACGGTGGGTGACTGCTCTAAAGTATCACGGATTGAACGTCTCAAGTACAGATCAGCCGTCAATTTCATTTACAAGTGCGATGGAGGCAGCGAGTAAAAGGAAAACATCAACCTAATTCGCGTAAATATACAATTCTTGCCCCAGGATGGCATGTACTGGAGTGGATTTAAGCGCATCAATCAGGCCCTTACAAGTCGTTCATTTGGACTAAACTGAGTGAGAGCAGCATTTCAATGCTCCTCACCCTATCTACTTGCAGATATTCGATGCCTGCCTGTATTGCTTGTCTACTGAGCGTGGGCATGACTGTGGAGGCGGACGGTGCTACAGTAAAAGATAGCACTTGTGACCTGGGCAAGCTATTTACCAGGATTGAGTGGGATCCATATCACTAAAAATTGGTGTGACTATCACTGACAGTCTCACATCCCAATACCTGTAACTCTTGTGCCTGATAATCCAACTATGTTGTAAACTGCATCCTCAACTTGCTAAAGTCAGTCACCATGGAAGATGACGTACAAGGCAAGAAGATGAGGAAATGGCGGAAGGCCAGGTGAGACTGACAACAGTATCTAGAAACCTATCACTTCAAGTTGCACCCCCGCACGATGCCAAAATATTTACCCATTTCTGACGGCCACCGCAACCTCGCTCTCACCCCCATCCACATTCAACGCCGAAAGGCCGAACCAGTCAAGAACGAAACAGCCGCTGAGCTCGTACCCGCGGAGATAGACATTTTCCATTGCACCGTCCCATTCTTTGCTGCAGACGTGGCGTCAGCTCCGTCGGCATCCGAACAAGAGCGGGGGTCACTACCAGATAGGCAGTGGCATTATCTCCTGGCATGAACACCCTCTTTGCGTGCCTCTTCTTCCGCCGCGTGGCACTTGCCAGATTTTTCTCGGCATAGCATTCTCTGTAAACCGCGGGGCCGCCTAGTAAGGTCGACAGTCGTTTCGAGAGGTCACGTAAGAGCAGCCCACCAGCCCACCAGTATGCCACATCGCCAAAACACCGACGGAGCTGCAACGAGAAAAAGAGTTGCCATTGCTGGAGTAAGTCTTATTACCCTCATTCCTGAAGGTAAATTGGCGCTGTATAAGGCGAATGATCTTCATGTCTCTGGCAGGACCGAAGATAGCTTCCCTATCCATATGCCACGAAGGCCAGTTCGGCAACACCTGTTCGAAGAGTGGAAGAATCATGCCTCTCATAGGATTAGCTAACGAGCCGACGCTCTACAGGCCACAGGACTAGTGGGCTCTGCGATTTTACAAGAGTTGCTCCGCAATCCGCAATATGTAGTGACAATATTAAGGCGACAAGGCTCGAATAGTCACTATTTTCAATCATCGCAGCCCAACTCCGGCGAGTCTACATCTGCTGCGTTGTCCGTTGTTGAGGTAGACTTCAGCTCTTTCGATAGCCTCCGCTCTGCACTTCAGGGCCACGCTGTACTCGTTTCGGCGCTGAGTAAGGTAGCGTTGTCCCATCAGCCTCGCCTCATCGACGCGGCCGTCGCGGCGAATGTCTCGCGCATCATCCCCAGCGAGTATGGTGCAGATCTGAGGAACCCTCTAGTGCGCCAGTTCCCAACCTACAGCGCCAAGGTGAAGGTTCAGGAGCAGCTGGAGCGCCACCGAATCGAATCTGGAACTTCATATACGCTCATCTGCAGTAATGTCTTGTTGGAGTGGGCGCTGATGAGTCCGGGCGCTCTCCTACTGGATCCAGCAAAACGCGTCGCTACCATATATGACAGCGGAAACACCGCGTTTTCCGTTACTACTTTGGCGACCTTGGCAAAAGCTGTGATTGCTGTAATAGACCACTATCAAAAGACGGAAAATCGAGCGGTCTATATTTGCGACATTGTCACCACTTCCAACGAGATTTGGCAGATGGCACGGGAAGCTGCGGCTGCTGTGTTGGATGACCAGGGCGGATTGTGGCAAGCTGTCCAAGTTTCGACGACGGCATCTCGCATCGCCGCGCAAGCGGCCATCGACCATGGCGAAGAGATCGGGCCGAAGATCTTCTATGGCTTCGCAGTGAGCGCTGCCTTCGGGGCGGGCTATGGTGGTCATTTTGAAACGACTGACAACGACGACCTGGGCGTCCAGCGCATGACGAGAGATGGTCTCAAACGTTTCGTGAGTGCTTGCGTTACTGCAAGATAGTGCGATAGATCGCGAGATGTGGGTTATCAACAGCTATGTCTCACCGGAACGAAGTACACGTGTTAAATAGGGTGTGCTGTAAAGCATGGCGAATAATCTATTTGAGAAACGTGCCGACTCCACTAGATATCACCCAGTTTTAACGACATGACTTCAAGACGTTGAACACAATTAGACATAGGATGCGGTGATATTTTCGTTGAGCAAATTCTGAGCAGTCTCCAGAAACTCCGAAGCTCGCCCAGCCCTCTACCGACCTGTTGGAGCAGATCAACGTCGCCCGTCTTCTCATAAGAACGCCCATATGTCCTGCTGATTTTCCATCCGTGTCATATAGCAGCTATCATGACGAAAGCTCTGACCCAGTGATTGAGCTTAGAAGAGCTGTGAGAGTATCAATCATCGATTGAAGACCGTCATAAAGGCTTGACTTACCAAGCATCTCGTCACCTATTTTCCAATACCTTGAGATTTGAGAAAGCGCCAACCTTAACATCTCGATATCGATATTTGGCCGATTTCCAGTGCATTTTGCTGACTTCTCGCGCTGTAGGGCCACTCGCACGTTCATACCAGCAGGCCCTAGCATGAGACAGCCGATAAAGGGAGAATTATAGGCAATGTATTCGGCCGGCCACATCTGCATGATCTGCAACAAGTTGTCTGCCATACGCTCGTAGTTCAATCTTCGGTGACTGTAGTGTGATTCGCCTGCCAGTGGTGAGAGCAAGTTATTGCCCTCCAACGGGTTAGGGTCTCCCCTCGATACTGTTTCTTGTAGAAATCTGATGAATGTAAGGCACCTGTAGTTCTGTGCGCTTAGCAAATGGCCGACACCCCGTCGCAAAAGAGTGAACCGCGGGGAAGGTAGTTTAACTTACCCCTGCAACATGATATTGGTGGAAATTATCCAATTACTTCGTATGAAGTCCTTGGGGCCAAAGGACAGGCTACCCAGCTCCGGGTGTAGGTGAAACTGTTTTGGGAGCAGAAGGGCAAAACATGTCACCGCCTTCTCAATCTCCAGGATACTCTGGTCACTCACGTTTGACTGTCGGCCCAGGCCATACGCGATGAGCAGCAGGTAGTTGCAGAGCAAGAACCAGGCTCTTTCGTCCTGGTTAGCCGAGTCCCTCAGGGTGTACCAAGCATTCAGGGGGTCCGGATCGATCACCACTGATTCCACGGAGTTATCGGCCAACCAGTCAGCATCTGAGACAGGTAGCTTGACCGCCATGCTAAGTCGGTCGATAGTATGCGGCCTACAGGCAATGGCAGAAGCAAAAGTGTCCAGTTCCCAAATCGACCACCAAACCCGGCGCTGCTCCTCTTGCTGTGACCAATCTAGCGTGAGCGGTACATCTCCGTTCGTAGCGTCGATCTTGTCAATACCCATCTCATATGCAAGTCGTGTGCACGTGCCTATAGTCAGCCAACCCTGCAAGTTGGGCCCTGACAGGTATAGGTACCATGCCAGGAGGGTGCAGCCTTGGAGATAGACCAGATCCGGCTGTTGCAGCGACTGCAAACAGTCCCAATAAATCGCTGTTGCTTTTGCTGCAATCCTCTGACCACGCTCTGACGGAGGTTCACGTTCGAAGTAGGGGGACAAGGAGAAACGTGCGGCAAGCGCAAAGACCATATGAACCAGAAGTGAAGATGGTGAATTCGTTTTTAGAGTAGCACGAAGCCTGGACGGGTCTCCTAGCCAGGCCTCGACCCAATGATATTTGTGCAGGATTGGCACGAAAGAATGAACTTTATCGAAGTAATGGTCAATACTCCAGCTACATCAGCTATAAGTCCCACAATCTTATATCGGAGGGTCACCTACAGCTCCTTCATCAGTGCCAAGGGTAGTTGTTGAAGTTCGAGGCTGCCATCTTCAAGGGATCTGCACTCGAACGAATTAGAGTCAGCATGCTCCAAGATAGAGTCCGGGAAGGGCAGGTATGCGCTCTGCTCTCCAAAAAGCAGAGCTGCCTCTGCACCCGTAAGTGCAGGAAGTGTACGCCAGGGCGACATGTTGGACGAAGACGTGGGCATATCGATGGCGGTGAGATCATGAGCATCAAGCGTCCACCCCAGTGAAGAATATGTGCTTGTGTCAGCGAGAAATTCTTCACGCAAATCGGCCAAGTGAAGCGGTGGAGGGGGGCGAGTTGTACCGCCCAAGTTCAAGTCAGCCGTGGTGTCCGGTAGCTTCAAGTTCATAGGCGCTGGCTTTTCTTGTTGAGAAATGAGCATACCGTTACCCTTGTCGTTCGCCATCGGAGGGCTTTCCGTAGATACTGTCGACATATCGTATGCATGTCCGCGGAATAGATGACCATCAAGTTGGTAGAGTGAGTCTGGCATGCCATTAGTGCCTGCGCTCGCCTGCTGCGCTCACCAATAAATGTGAAGGAGGTACGGAGAAAGGAAAATGGAAATAATCACAGAGAGCGACAGACTGAAATTATGCTTGATGTTCGTGGAAGATGTTGCTTCGCCTGAGTCTTTCTTGACCGGCATCGTCTTCCTTTTGCGCCTCAAGGGATAGCAGCAACTTATCTTGCTCTTGAAGCAAGGAGTACAAGCGGGCTTTTTCTTGTCACCTAATGCGCCACAGAATTAGTGGTCGCCGCCCAGCAGATTCGTCTTCGCCGTCATGTTGACCAGTGGGGCGTCTCACACTTGGATTTCTTCCTGTAGGTCCCAATTCTGGTCAGCACAGCTTGTAATGTGCCACATTGGAATCTTCCCACCTGTTACATTCGTAGCAAGCCCGCCACTGTCTCGCATGACGATCAGCTTCATCGTCCGACCTCTGAGAGTCGCTGACAGGTTTAGAAACGTTCGCAATGGCGCTGATGGTAGCCAGTTCCATGGTGTTGGCACATTGGGTGAGTGGTCGGCCAGAGAAAGGTGATACAGACCGCGAGAAGATCAGCTGGAGTGCATCCATCACATCACTAAATAAGGATTAGTAAAAAGTGTCTCCGCCCCGCACCCAGAATTCGTCCAAGAGCTCACGTGTTGTACTGCGTTGTCAAGAATCTCCTTGGGCAACATGTCCCGCAAGCTCTCCTCACGGTGTGCTAACAAGAGACATCACTAAGGACAGGAGAAATGCAACTGCAAACCTACTCCAGCCTCATCACAGCGGGACTTCTGTCACCGTGCTCGTTTGCAAGCACTTAATGGTACGTTCATTCTCTTGCTAGTTAAGCTGTATGTGAAAGCCTGGTCAGGGTACGCCTATGTCAACGTGAGTGGTTCGCGTGGGGTAACCGAGAACCAGGGCTAGAAGCTTGGAGTGCTGCGAGAACATGTGGTGAACGACGTACGAGTGGCAAAGAAGAATCAGCTAAAAGCGAGAGGTTGACCAAGCACAAGAGGTCAACCACCCGTTCACGTCACGCTATTGGGCCTGGGTGCCAAGACTGAGTTGAGGTAAGTCTGACCCCGCACCTCGTACAGTCGCTTTTCTCCTTGAACACTACCGTACCACTTCGGCCCCCTGAATCTCGTACCACATTATCTCCCTAGCCGGACAGCCATCAACAGAATGCTAGTCCTAAAATAATAAGCTTCCATTGAGGCGCAGGTGTGAACACGACGTTCTGAATGAAGAAACGCTTCAATTGTGTCAATTCAAGAGGTTTACCTTAGGACGCCCGCAGCCACTTCCGTCATGCTCCCTTGGTCAATCTGTAGCCTCCGATCTACAGGTTCTTATCAGTTTCTCGCTGAGACTATAATTCTTGGTACGAAAGTCTCTAAAGCGACGGAAGAGATTTCGAAAAGTTTGCTGATGAATTGTTTCTGGACAAGATGTTATCCGGGAGTCGCGTTCGTAATCGGAGGGATGCAAGCACTTGGTAAGCGGTCGAAGCAGGCAACGAATGCTAAAACCCGGTTGACATGTGCTAAACTCGAAGGCCGACATTGCACCTGGCATTTAAGCTTTCCGGGGTATGCTTCCACACCGGCGGTACACACCCGGCTGCGGTGCCGCGCTGTAAGTGTGTTTGATCCGGCAAAACAAAGACCGAGTTTCCGCAAGTACGTGTGTTTGCACATCCGAGCCGATTGCCAATGGCCCAGGGAACACACCCGACAGCGAAATGCCACCTCCATGCTGATTCGTGCCAGCACTGACTCATCATGAAAATCCGAAGTAGGCAGCGTGTCTTCTCCCGTACTCCCCGTGGGGAATGACGCCAGCGCTTCGCCTTTTTGGAACTGCTTTAGTCGCAGAAAACAGAAAATTTATGCGATGGGAGCACGGGCCTTATGCTCAGACACTATGCTAGAAACCAATTGTCGGAGAGTATGAGACCAATCGACGCATCATGGGGTCAAACTCATGTCAAATTCCGCAGTCTGCTCATCATGGACTGGTCTGGATCTCGTTCCTTTGCCGATTAGTTTGGGCTGTTGAAGCCCTAATTTCGAAGTCAATATTTCCAGTGTCGACGGCGAATTACCAGTGAACCCTTTCGGATGTTGACCATGTACCCTTGCCTCCAAAGACCATTTAAAACCTTGCGCAGGAATCCCATCCTCCGATACTGGTGATTTCAACGGACCTCCAATTCTCTTGCGGCTTCACTACAATGGCGGCCATGAACACCGAAACATTAACGGCCAATGCCTATGACGAGGTTAATCACTATGCGAGCATGAAGCCAGAGCTCACTCCTACTGTGACAAACCTCACTATGACGGCTGAAATGTTTGAGAAGGTAGCCCTTCCGGCTCTCACTGCCGTTATCGACGTTAATCATTGCTAACATTCTGACATAGCTCTATTTGACACCGAAGACTCCGAGAGCGGGTGACAACATCAGGCGTTTCGCCAATCCAACGCCATTGGGGTTCGTGGGGTGAGTCCTTGATAGTGACCAGCGAGTTTACGAGACTTTGCCTGATCACAAGCAGTTTCGTGATATCTGCCATGACCTTTTCCATGGTTCTAATGGGCTGGGGAGGAGCAGAGGGCTTTTCAGCACTAGCGTCAGTTGGATCAATGAATCTCCGGTTCACGGGTTGTCCTAGCTAATACAACCTATAGTGGAATGTTCTTGTTTGTTGGACCTCTTCTACTCCTCTTGACGTTGATATTCGAGTTTCTGCTCGGAAACTTCTTCTCAATGATGGTATGCGGGCTGTTCTGTGTGTTTTGGCTATCATTTGGTGTGCTGCAGTTTCCGACCTTGGACTTAGCAGGGGCATATTCTTCCACTGGCTCCGCAGCAGAGGGATCGGCATCACATGCTTTCAACGCAGTAATTGCACTATACCTGGTCGTATGGGGATTCGCCCTTGTCACGTTCACGATCTTTACACTGAAGACCAACATCGTTTTTGTGGGAATGTTTGTTACTGTTACGGCAGGCGCATGGGTCATGTCAGGCGCCTATTGGAAGGTCAGCTCAGGAGACTATGGTTCGGCACACCAACTGGAGACGGTAAGTAAGCTCTGCGTTAAGCTGAATTGCATTGAGAAAGAAGCTAATGGTCCGTGAAAGGCTGCAGGGGCATTATTCTTTGTCGCTGGGAGCCTTGGGTGGTATATCACATTTGTCATCATGGCCGCCGAGATGCGGTTGTCAACCAAACTGCCAGTAGGTGATCTTAGCCAATACTGGGCACGAACAGACAGAGATATTGCTGTCGTTGAGGCAGAAGCTTGAATGAGCGCTTAAATGCAGCTGGGGTGCAGGATCAACAGCCTCTGTCGAGTTAAATACGCACTCGTCTCGTGAACGCCCCTGCTTCAAGGCCATCTTAGGTTCCAGTCGCTTGCCCTACCTAAAGAAGAAGTCATCCGTATGTGGGTGCAGGATATATGGACCGAGCCAAGCCAAATCCGCTGTATCAGATTTTCGTAGAACATACATGTACTCAATGTCATTGATGGGGGCGATGTCGTTGTCTTTCGAGAATGATGCCTCCCGGAATGCACTGTGAAAGGTCGATCTCTTTGAGACATCGGCTTCCAAAATTGATGAAAAACAGACTCGTAAGGGGAAATAGTCCGACTCGATGTGGGACGAATCCTTTGTTGCCACCACTTGGGTCGGATGAGACATTCCTTCTGCCGAGGACGATAACTTTTCATCCACTGGCGCGTATTCTGCTTGCCTCCATGATTTGTGGCGATGATCTGACCGTCGCTTGCTCGCCCGGGATCATCTACCCGATTCTTCCACTGCCACGTTTCCTAATGGCGGAATTGGTAGTCTCGTTGACTCGGTCAAGTGCGGAGTGGCTCGTGTAAAGATGCATCCTGTCATTTACGGGAATTCTCTGCAGGAGGCGCTGAGGCTGTAGGGCCGAATTCACCTCGGTGATTTCTTCATTATCTGCTACAACTATCTTTGCCAGAATATAATCGCTTGCGTCTGGACGATGGCGTCTGCACCGGATAGCGCACCGGGACAAGCTCTGTTCTCCGGACAGTCTCGCCGTCCTCTTTCACTATGTTATACCTCCTGGTGACCTGAAAAGCATGGCCGTGTGGTCAGCGCCAAAATATGCCACGGCCATCATTGCCCTTGAAGCTCCTTCAGGGTACCCTTGCTGGAACCTCTACCAGCGTGACTGGATTTTTGTTCTATACCAGGCACTGTGAAGTCGTCGGTTCGCTCGACCAAGCCACAGAACCCCTCTTCGATTCTCATTTCTTCCACAGGTACAATCCGCACCACAACCACGTCAACAGCGATATTGTCGCGCGTTACATACCTCTGACAGAACTCCGCCGCGATCTACTCGAAGACTCTCGCAATGGCGGCAGCAAACTGGTCGAGCATTTTTGCGGGGCTATGTGGAGCGGATGGTCGTACACGCCTCAGCGACTATTCAACACATGGACCAAGCCTGAATCATCCCTCCCACCACCGGATTCAATGTTGTCTAATTCCGGTCTAGTGCTTGACGAAGTTACCTCCAAGACACTTTTCACGTGGTCCCGCATGGCCTCCATTTTTGCTGCCTCCCTTTGTGCCTTGAAGTCGTCAGACCCGATTCCAAACACACCACCGCCTACCACGCAACAAGACGAACCTCTCGACCTCTGGGATCCCAGCACTTTGTCTGCCTCCACCTACCCAATCGGCACCTCCATTACGAACTCTTTTCTCGTGCTCTTCAAAACACCTACTACTATACTCGTGCGCTGTGGATCTTCCCCACTCGACTACCCCTATAAACCTCGCACCTCGGACGGTCTTTTTGAGATATCCGCTGTGGTGGACTTCGACCAAGGGTGTGCGGAGTTTAAGATAAAATCGCTCTTTTATAACGGCACAGAAGAGGCGAAAGACAAAACAATGGGATTATCGAAGGGCCTGTGGTGGTTACATGAGCAGTATGCGAAGTTACTGCTAGAGACTAGTGTCAGAAAGTGTAGAATCTAATGGAGTAGCGGTCCGTTCTCAGCACTGACATACCCGTCCTCTCATCGAACAGCTATCCGTACACCAGCTAAAACATTCAGGCTTAAAGTGTCCCTACTCCTAATCTTGACCCAATTCCAGTCTATCAAGGAAACTTCTCCGCATTTCATGGACGGAGGGAACACCTTCTGGTTCTGTAGATCTTTACACGTTGAGCTCGCCGTTTTACCCCCGCACTTCGAGTCTCCATTTGACATCGACCTCCGCGCTTGAATAGCAATTGGGCGTATTGTTGGTGCCCAAGGATTTCACGGCTACAGGAAATATGCTCTTCTTAAAGACGTCGAGGACATGCTCGTCGTTATTACAGCGGGATGAACATCATAACCTCATCTATGGTCACTTCCAAGTTGTGATGATCCCAACGGACCTCCTTTCTCCCATGCATCGGCAGTTTCGTCACTTTCCAACCAGGCCTGATGTTCTGGTGACCAGTAGTCTGGTTTTTGCCGGTTGAACAATCCACCAGCATCAGATTCCATGGCTGCTCCATATATATCGGTATCAAGGAAAGTTTCTATCGTCCTAATGTGATTTTCCATCGGCGCGACAATATTCTTGGGAAACTGGTCCATTGCATTATGTGTGAGGCCAGTATCTGTCAGACCAGGGCAAATACAGTTCACATAAATTTGCTCTTTGGCACAACTTTTTGCAATCGAGCGCATCATGTTGATACACTGTTGCACATTATGTGTGAGTAACTGTAACAAAGTTCGGTAGGGGAAGGATTGTTCAAGCTCACCCCGCTTTTTGCTGCCGCGTATAAAGGTCCTGTAGCAAGAGGATAAACTCCAGCTTGTGAAGCAGTGATAATGATCTTTCCACCGCGTCCTTTATTTTGCCTGATGTAGAACAACGCCAAGCTAGTTGAATATATCACACCGTAAAGGTCTACCTCAATCGCAAGTGTCTTAGGCTTCTGCGGCTCTATACTGTTGTCATGGAAGAGCGGGAGTTGATCAGGGATGCCTGCGTTAGCATGTACCACATCTATTCGACCCCAAATCTTAATGGCCGTGGCGAACATTGTTGCTTGACTATCCCATGAAGCCACATCACATTTGATGACGCTCGTTTGATCCCCAAGTGCCGTGGACTCCTTTTTCGCTAGCTCGTCGTTCCAATCTGCCATCACCACTCTATATCCTCTGGCCACGAGGAATTTTGTCACCGCAAGGCCGATGCCAGATGCTGCACCAGTGACAACGGCGACAGGAGCGTCTTTGTCAGTTGCATCCATTTGGAAAACACTTACCTGAATTGCCGGATTTGCTGCTGTAGGGGAGTTGATATCCGATGTTCTTCACTGAATATGCAGTTGCCACCACGATATCACCAGACAATATATGCTGTTGTGTGGTGCAGCCAGCAGCTCATTAATATTCTGCAACAAAGCCCACCACAAACAACTACAGCCTGAGCGTCCATGATACATCGCCCGAATATAATTGCGAGATGAGTAGAATTTTCTGATTAATGCCTCAATGCCCGTGACATTGAAATCTTAGGTGTTATTTATTGTCAGCGAATCAAGTTTCCGTACTACTCGACAATGACTATCCTTTTTTGAGTCAAACTCAGGTGAGTGCTGATACTGAAAATAGGCCCTCTCCACCTATTAGCGTTTATAATAGGTGGTTTGCTAGCACTGAGTGGCGGGACTGCTAGTCTGAGTTGTGCCGTTGCGAGTCACCAGTCCTTACGTCGATTACTACGTCCTCCTCTGAATGCCCACTTTTCTTCTAACGCGGTATGTGGGCTCCATCTGCCAATAAGACTCGGGACAGAGGAAGATTTGTATTCGACATATTGCGAACCGCTGTGCGCATGGAAATCTAACAACTTCTGAGACATCCTCTCAAACAAATCAAATACAGGATCTACTGACTGGGAGTCATTGATGGTTAACTAGAGTTCCGTGTTACATCATGGGAACAGCAAAGTCGGATGTCCAACTCAAAAGCTTTTCTAGTATCTTCCGTCTGGATGGCAAGGTAGCTCTTGTTACCGGTGGTTCCCGAGGCATCGGTCTTCATGTGGCATCTGGGTGAGAACTTCGAACCAATGCCAGCCATTCGAGGACGTTCAGATCAACTAACAGCACAGTTTAGCTTCCTTCAGGCTGGTTGCATTAAGGTCTATATCACCGCGCGCAAAGCTAAGGGTTGTGACGAAGCTGTCGCAGCTCTCAATAGTCTCCCGAATAAGTTGCCGCATGCTCGGGCTATTTCGGTGCCTGCAGATAGCAGCAGTGTTGTAGGAATTGAGAGACTAGTAGTGGAAATCGGAAAAACTACCGACCACGTTGACATTCTCTTTGCGAATGCAGGTGCCACCTGGGGTGAGCGGTTTGAGACACATCCGGAAGTTGCCTTTTCGAAATTAATGGATATCAATGTTAAGGGTGTTTTTTATACTGTGCAGAAGTTGGAGCCGCTTTTGAAAAGATCAGCGACGGTCGACAACCCCAGCCGGGTCATTGTAAATGCATCGATCGCCGGACTTGGGGTCGGAGAACTGGGAGAGCATGCCACTTACAGCTATGCCGCGTCAAAGGCAGCAGTCATCCATCTCACCAAGAATATGGCGGTTGAGCTTGCTCCTCGAGGTATTCTCTGCAACGTAGTGGCGCCTGGATTCTATCCGACCAGGATGGCATCTGGACTGATTGAGCTCTCAGGAGGTGTGGGAACGCTTGCAGCAAGTACGCCGAATCGAAGAGTTGGGGCTCCAGAAGACATTGCAGCTCTGGTGACATTTCTGGCTGCACCAGCCTCGAAACACCTGAATGGCATAGTGATAGTTACAGATGGTGGTGCGATGCTAGGCAGAAGCAAGCTGTAACTGTGTCACGGTTGGTCCATACCAAACCTACGGAGATTGAAGTACCTCGAGGCAATTTGTTTCCTATTGTTCTGGGAACAACGTACTCACTGGATGTGGTAATGCTAGAAACCACTCAGAAAATAGACTCGTCGCTCCAAAGGGTCAGAGACGCCTAGTCAGTTGCAGACCTCTTCGCTAGGAGGCGACTTCGCGGGCAGGGAAGCTGTAGGCTGCATTTTTAGGAAACTATGTCCGTGAAAACCGAGATCTCCAGTAACGTGTCTCCGCATTGCACGAATACAAAAGAAAGCACCTCTCAAAGCTTAATCAGATCCGTAAGAACCACTGACTCGCCTGATAATCTACCTGACCCAAGTTGCTTACGAACCCTAGCGGTTGCTTCTTTAGCGTTCCTGAAAATAGAGAGTCAGGGTCTAAAGGCCCTCGTCAAGGTTAAAACCTTGCTAGGTTTGGATAGAATGACCACTCAGTCTGTGTTGGAAATCCATAGAATCTGAGATCGCAGCCAACTGCATCACCGTAGATCGAGGAACGGATGATACGACGCGCAGAGCTGGTTCAGCTTCTTGCCCTGAGCGCCGACTGAGGACATGCTGGCGTTGTTGTGCGGTTGGCTCGTACACAGGAATCTCTTGACTCAGCCGCCACTAAGTCAGAACGTTTCTGTCAAGATCTGATTTCACCCTAAAAATGACACTTTAGAGATGCAGAGACAGGACAGCTCAGAAGTTTCGCTCGTCCTCCAAGCCATCCATAAAGTCAAGGCATATAACACGGTGATTATACAGCCCATCGACCACTCACCTGACACTGTATCAGCCAGTTCTTTGCAAAAGATTCGAACAATACTCTATCAGCAGTCTACTACCAAATTTCGACGCCAGAGAAATGGAAAACAAAGAAATACAATCTATTGGAGGCGTGCAACCCTCAACGAGTACTATCAACATTCTGGTTTGCAACCTGTAGATCAACTTTCAATGTGCGTAAGCGCTAACCAACCGTCGACATTTTTAGGTCATCGTGGTTGCTGGCCTTGGTAGTTACAATTTCGGATATGCAAACAATGCAATCGCTGGTTCCTTCGCACAAGTGTCATTTGGGATAAAGTTCCTCAGCGGCAGTAACGCAAATTCGATTATCGGTGCGATTCTTGGCGTGTGAGCATTCTACAAAATTTTCCATAGTGGTGACGCTAATCTACTGTGTCAGCTTCTATGGTGGTGGTCTTATTGGCGCAATCATTCAGGCACCAATCTCAGACCACTATGGACGGAGAGCAGGTTCAGTCGCAGGCGGTATGCTGATGGTCATCTCTGGAGCACTACAGTCTGGCGCCACTCACATCGCCATGTTCCTCGTTGGTCGCTTTATAGGCGGCATCGCATCCGGTATTCTGATTGCCAACTGTCCAGTTTACATGAGCGAAATATCTCCTCCACACAATCGAGGCAAGCTCGTAAGTATTCATGCCATTGGCCTGGTGTTCGGCTATGTTGTTGCGGCTGTGTTTGCCTTGGTCTTCTATTTTGTAGATGGTTCGTATCAGTGGCGCTTGCAATTTGTCCTCCTTACATTCTTCGCGCTGTGTTTAGTTGTATCAGTCCACTTCCTTCCTGAATCTCCCCGTTGGCTCGTTGAGAAGGGAAATCACGACGCGGCCTGGAAAGTTCTTGAGCGCATACATCGCTCTAAGCAAGATCCTGAAGCAAAAATGGCCCACGCCGAAATGATTCAGATCAGGACTCATGTCGAACTGGAGAGAAGTCTTCCGAAAGGCTATGTTCATATCTTTAGAACCCCATCGCTCCGGAAAAGAGCAATTCTCTCGATATTAGTGTGGTGTATCGGTCAAGGTTCCGGTGTCCTTGTTATTGCCAACTTGACACCTCTTCTATTCAAAGCTTTGGGTTACAGTGTCGTCGAACAACTAGGTCTGTCCATTGCCTGGGTCGCCGTAGCCACTGTATGCATCATCGGGGCCTCTTTTTTCATCGATACAGTGGGTCGAGTGAAATTGATAGGTAAGTGCTACAGATTACTCAATATTTTCGTTACTGACAGGCATAGTCGCTGGTGGATATTTGATGGCCGTGTCGCTCGCCATAGAGGCCGCGCTACAGAAAAACTATCTGAATAGCAACAACAAACCGGCATTGAATGCAGCAGTGGCGTTCTTCTTCGTATTCATTACCTTTTACGGCTTATTTTTTGACGGTGCAGCTTTCACCTATGGAGCGGAAATTTGGCCAACGCACTTGCGCAGCCAGGGAGCCAGTATTACACTAGTCTCCTTTTTTGCGAATACCATCGCGTACACTGCGCCAGCATCGAAGGCCTTTGCAACAATCGGATGGAAGTACTACATGGTTTTTATTGTCGTGGCCACTGTGATGACTACTATTTTTGCATTTATCGCGCCGGAGGTAAGTCATGAATAAGATCTGATGATTAATTGCGACTAACCTATACTAGACAAGCAAACTCACTCTTGAAGACATCGGTGCGAAGTTTGGCGATAGCTTCGAACGTATAAGTGCCAACAGTCAATTGCCAGCAGAGACAAAGACGATCGATGAGGGTAGTGAAGCCCACCATTTAGAATAAGAGTCTAAATCTATCCCAGCGCGGGCTCATAGCTGCCTTACGAACTATTGGGATTGTCATTACGTCAACCGATATGATGGAGGTATTGAAGCAGAGAGATGTAGATCCTAGCAATCCAATACGGCATTGCAGAATGAGGATGCAACAACAACCATAACCACGTGGGCCGTCAGTGGTCACAGGTACCTTTGCCCTGAGCTCTGTTCGGACTGCCAATCATCGGGGAGAAACCTTAGGTATTGGATCGTGTGATAGCGTTCGTATAAAAATTCTGTCAAACTACCAGTCATTTTGGTAGCTTGTATCGGGCCCTGAGACTGTCCACTTATTCCTCATCAAATGCTCACGCAATTGTGTCTCTTTGATGAAACTTTACGTGGTTAAACTAGTTCTCGTTTATTTGTCCAATCGGCTCAATGTAAATGGTCAGCAAGCCTAGTGAGACTGCAAGATATTCTGGAGACGCAAGTAGCGGTTCAATGCGGTAATGGGCAGGCTGCCGGTTCCGCCACCCCATGTTCTTCGGCTCAATCTTCTCCATTTCCATTTCCCTGCCCTAGTTAAGTCGGTGTTCGAGCTGTCTTACCAACCAGAAACCGATCGCGCTAGTTTCTACTAGAGCTAAATCGGTTAGCGGATAACCTAATTGATTCATCAACGAAGAGTCACGGTGGAACAACATACATCTTGTTTATTAATCTTTTTGAGGCTACCAGTGAGCAGCCTCGGCAGACAGGCGCTGTGGTCTTGCCCATGAGGTTTATTGTGGTAGTGAACGAGCCAAGAGTCTGCTCTTGTCAGATGAATGACTGGGAGCAGAATTTTGGACTACACCGGCCTTCACCATAACACCAGTCGAGGTCATGGAAAAGGGGTCCCCTCATGCCACCAATCGGCCTCATCGCGACACAACAGGAATGTCCCTTGAATCGCCCCAGTCCATTACTACCTTCCCCATTGCTTACTGAGCACTTGGTCTGATGTTAATAGGATATTCTGCATATTCTACACGCCATGATGTCGAAAGCTCTGCCTCCGCATCCAGAATAGCTTCATGATGAGAACATGGCTACAGGGCAGACGAGGGCACCAATGCGACCAAAAAATATTCATGAACCGAACGCTGATTTCCTCCAATAACGACGCAGTCATACCCATGGTGCGGACCCTATGCTCATCATTTGTGAGGCTGTGCCGGGCGCTTTCTTTTGTGACCTTTGTCAATAGATAAACTAGGCTGATTAATCTGACCGAGAATTTCCGAGTAATGTTTTAACATGATACATGATACCTCAACATCATCATCGTCGTTGGCACATAGCTGTGAAGTCGTAAAGCAGCTTCTAAGCTCGAAATTTAAACAAGTCACATTGCTCATTTTCCGTTACCTTGGAATTCGTCAACAAGATTAGTTCGATTTTTAATCAATAAAGAGCGTGAGGAAATCAACCATGTCTCGTTCAGCAGCCCACGACGCTCGGAATCAACTCCTTCGCGAAACTCTTTCGAATAATGAAGACGCTCGGAAAAGTTCTGTTCCAACCGGAGAAACTGTGAGGAGGATTACAAGTGACCTTGGTATCTCACTGAAATCCGAAAACATCCCAAGTAGCGACGGCGCAAGGTTGCATTTCATCGGACAAATTTCGGCGGAGAAAGTCTTGCTCTATTTCCATGGTAAGTCTGCTCAGTTTTGGTAGTTATCAGTGATATCAGAGAATCGCTCACAGCTCGACATAGGGGGCGGGTTTGGACTTTCTGCTTTTGAAGGGCATATTAAATTCCTGATCCAATCCCAAGAAATGCTTGCAGCCCAAGCGTCGACAGTTCTAATCGCGTTTTTGGAGTATGGTATGTTTTGAATACCTAATCCAGCGTAGAGAAAACCCCATCCTTACCCGTTACCAGGACTCACAAAGGAGAAAAAATATCCTACACAGCTAATGCAGGCCACCGAAGCCCTCCGTTTTCTTCTTTCCAAAGGTTTTCGTTCTTCAAATGTAATTATATCACGTTCGGACCTTGGGTCCAAATGAAGCTAACGAATATCAACTGTATTCTAGATCGTTGTTGGAGGTGACTCTGCTGGAGGGAATATGACGCTAGGCTTGGCTTCAGTTTTGATGCACAGCTGCACCGGGGTCACGCCTCTTCAAATTCAGGAGCCCCTCGCCGGATTGCTACTTATATCTCCCTGGGTCAGCTTCGAATCCAGCTCTTCGTCTTATAGGAGGAACAAGGAATATGACATTTTCGGCTCCGAGTCTATGCAGGGTTGGGCGACGGATTTTGTGCTCGATCAGGAGAGGAACAACTGGAATGAACCCATTAAAGCCGATGTCGCATGGTGGCAAGGCCTGCAAGCCGAAAAGGTCTTGAATGTCTATGGAAGTCTTGAAGTGTTGCAGGAAGATGACAAAATACTGGGCGACACATTGCACAAAGCTGGTGTTGCTGTCAAGAATGTGGAGTGTAAGAATCAGGTACATATTGACTGCATCCTCGATGCCCAATTTGGACTCGAAGTCGGTCCCATGTCTACAGAAATATGGCAATGGCTGGCCACCGTGTTTCAGCGTGGTATCTAATGACTCATTGGAAGGCACCCCGTGCTGTCCATACTCCGTCATATCTTGGAACGGGATGCCAGCGATAGTCTCAGTCGCGGAGTTCTTGAAATAGTCCACACAAATTCGAGAGCAGCACCTTATCCAAGTATAATTACATCAAACCTTTTGGCTGAGACTTCATTGCATCATGTCGGTTACAAAATGTCCGTTGCCAGCTGGGGAAATTCTTGGAAAAATGCGTCATGCATCCTCCAGTGGTGCAAATCGGCGCAATAGCGCTCGAAGAGTGGGCTCGGGCTGTAGAAGTCTGCATTGATGTTATACGTGAATGTATCCTCAAAACTGAAAGGCCACTGAAAATCGAAGTACTTAATATAGGCCAGAGAAAATTTCTCTTCGTTCACATGAATATCGGTCGAAAGGAAACGCTCGCGAAGCCGTGGCCAGGCGAAAAACTCGATAAAGGTGGGATGCTGCTTGGTACGGCGGGTAGCTCTGAGACACTATCAGTATGAATACATTGCTTGGACATAGAACGCAAGTCAAAGGGGCGTGCGCAGAATTGAGGAAGTTAAAAGTGTGCCCAGGTTGGGGAAAAGCATACCTTGGCCGCAACCAATTTGGTACTTCCTCGAGGTCAGCGGAGTTGCCATTCAGAAAGTACTATTTTCCCCATGTCATTAATTGTCTAGCTCATCGAACCAATAACTCTTACCTTGAATAGTGCAGAATTTTTGTAGGCAATAGCCACTCGGTTGACTTTATCAAGACGCTCCGCGACCAATTGATCGTAGTCCCTCAATATCTCAATGATTGGATGCTGGAGAATGTAAGGATCAAGCGTATTCCATCCATTCTGAATTGCCCGGAAAATCACTCCTTTGTCCAATGTTTTGGCGCGCTCGGCTCGAGCTGATGATATATCAAAGATCTTGTTGAATACAAGGCTGGTGGTACACCATATGTCTGAACCCTCCGAAGGTGGCAGCACAGAGAAAGGGCCAAAGTACCTCAAAGGCGTAGGGTATTGCATGTCGAAAGAACATGGACCTTCCGAAGAGCACTGCATAGCAAAAGCTTGGACGTTCATGTCCTGTTCGCAGAAAGTCATGCCCGCATTGTAAGTAAAAGGTAAGTTGTCGTTGATGAGAGCCAGATTTTGGTTTCGTTCAGATGCTGGAACATGTTCTGAAAGGCCACCCAAAGTGCTGATGATATCAATATCAGGCGCTGATTCGTTGATCAGTGGTTCCTTATCCCCACCGTTCTCTAAAAACCCTTCAGCGGCTGGCAGTCCACCGACAATGACTTCATCCGAGTCACCCTGCGCATCGAAATTGTCAGTGGAAGAGATGGTGAGATCACTGGTGAGGCATTGAGAGCCGCCAGGTTTGTCGCTCGATATTCCTCCCGCGAATCCACTAGCAATGGAAAACTCAGGCTGAAGCTCGGCTTGAAGTGTAGAAACGAGGTCCTTCAGCACTTTTCGAAGGCGCCCATTGGTTCTTTGCAATTCACTGTTCTTGATCAACAGCTTTTCTACTACATCTGTCTCACATCGAGCTTTGAACACTTCAACGGTTTGTTCCAGGTGTGTAATGTAGTTTCTGGTCTTCTCACGAAAAGTTTGTTGTGCTTTTCGATCCATTTCTCGCTTTCGGACTCGTCGAGCATTTTCGGGCTCTTTCACTGTTCGGGCGCGGGCGTGCTTACTGGGTGGAGGACTGGACACCACTGGGGGATCCATCGTAGCATCTGAGGTAAATGTGATGTACGAGATGCTCTGGTCTTCTTAATGAAAAGGTCGATTTAGGCAGGGCGCGGCTACAAGGTCTACAAAATGACCATTAATTCCCATGGAGAAGATTCTTAAAAAGTGAAACATGGAGTCGGAAAGCGGGGTTGGGCGTTCGAAACGCACAGCGTAGGACTCAGGGCACGTCGGGGAAAGGGTCAAATCTCCACGTAATGTGCCGATCTTGCGCCTTTCGGGACAAGGCACGGCAATACGGAACGTCACGTCGACGGCTTTAAATCCGAGTGTACCCGAGCTATGAAAATGCCTTCGAAGTTGAAACTCGAGGGTCAACTAGTAGAGCTTCTCGGCAAGGTGGCTCGCTTGCAATGCAGAACGTGGACTGAGTATCAACCCGTCAAGAACTTGTGATACCTTCAGTGAGGATCTTGACATATGATCATCTTACAGTAGGTGAAATCAAATCACCGGTTTCAAATCAACTCAAGTAGTGCAGACTGACTGGGGAAGATATGTGTGGATTTTCAATGAAGACAACAAGAATTTGTGGCATGAAACTATAGATCGCAAACTTGTCTGTTATCTAACTACCATTCCTACTGATGACCTCGAGAGCACAATCCTATCCACACTTCCCCTCCATTTACACTTTCGAGAAGCCTGAGGGCTCCAAGCCAGTATGGAAATAACCAGAGCCACATCGCCGCTCCATTTCATGTTCACGTGGAGATGCTTCCCATGTTCCACATGGAGGCATTACGGGGTACTGCAGCATTGCGGATGTAAATGACAGACTTTTACGCACCAACCTTCTCAGATTGACACACCAGCTAATAAAGTTCACCTTATGCACTACATGCCGAGTTTGCGAGAACTGTTAGTTCAATGTTCCTGTTCAAAAGCCAATCAGATGCTTGATGCCGGACGACTTCCAGTCCAATACCCGAAGCCAAATATTTCTGACAAAAGCACACTGAGTCAGAGGAAGTAATTTGCGGGGTATCTTGGAGAACAGGCGTAAATCGCGGCATATGAGCCCCTCAACCTGGCGACGCACCTTCTGGATCCATGACCAGCACGATCTTGTTCGTCCCGAGCTAGGTAGATTCTGACACAAAATGGCGGCTCTCACAACACCCTTCGTACGGGCGCCATGATTCAGATCCGATGACTAGCTATGCGCTAACACTGTCTTGGTCCCAAGAATACGTTCATCTCAGTTGATATATATCATAGCACCGAGAAATACTGGAGAGGAGGCCACAACTGGGGTATCTACCTTCCAAAAACATTGTAGAGCAAGTCCTTTTTCATACATAAATCCCAACATGCCTGTGGCCACATTACCACGGTACGAAGTGCTCAATCAGCCACACTCGCAGAGATCAAAATGGAAGATCATTTGTGTAGGGGCAGGCGCCTCAGGACTCTACCTTGCTTTTCGTTGCGAGAAGCGTATGAAGGATTACGAGTTAACTATCTATGAGAAGAATTCCGAGGTTGGCGGTACATGGTTGGAGAGTACTTGAAATCCACAACCTGTAAGCAGTATAGGTCTAACGTGAACATCTAGATACCTACCCCGGATGTGCATGCGATGTTCCATCCCATATTTATACTTACAGTTTTCGCCCAGTAAGCTCTCAGTCGTACATGCTGTTATGCACCAACAACTCTTTATGCCCCACGATCCCCGTTGCTGAGCTGATGTGCATTCGTACAGAACCCCAATTATACGCAATATTATGCTGGCCACGTGGAAATTGAGGCATATTTCAAAAGTTCGCCCACTCTCTCTGAGGCCAAGGTTTATGACTGATGACCTGGCAGAATTTGAGCAAGAATACAATCTTAGTAGGTTCATACAATTCGATACCTCTGTGGTAAGAGCAGAGTGGAAGGACAACGAAGGGATCTACGAAGTCGAGATCCGCCGTGGAGATGGCACCATTGAGAAAGATTGGTGCAACACGTTGATTAATTGCTCAGGAGTCCTCAATGAATGGAAATGTAAGTTCACCCACTCTGACAGAATCCACCGTAAAGTAACAGATCCAGGGCCTGATATTCCGGGCCTACGATCTTTCAAGGGCGAACTCCTACACTCCGCAAAGTGGAACCATGATGTAAACTATGAGAATAAGAAGGTTGGTATCATAGGAGCGGGCAGCTCTGGTATTCAGATCACACCAAGAGTCCAGAGAGGTAAGTTTATGCAAAATTCGGCTAGCCCATGGCATACTAAGAAGAATTGATGCAGTGGCAAAATCACTCGAAGTTTTCATACGGAATCCCGTGTGGATCACACCACAGCTAGGGGGCTACTTGCAAGCATCAGACGTTCCAGTCGATAATCCGATGATCGCAGATATGCTCGTACGAGGAAGTCAGCCGTACACGTTCTCTGAGAAGGAGCAGTCAATGCTCGCTGAGGACCCCGAGCTGCTATTGACATTCAGGCGCTGCATGGAAATTGCGATATGCAACGCTTTAGGGGCTTTCAAATACGGGTCCGAGAAACAAATTGCAGTCTTTGAGTTTGTCAAGTCACAAATGGAGGCTGGGCTTGGTGACAATGAGGAGCTGAAGGCAAAACTTATCCCAAAATTTCCCGTTGGATGCCGAAGACCAACCCCAGGTATGTGAGAAACTCGACTCGGTGACATTGGTTTCAGGTACCTAACACAGTATCTAGGTGCAGGATATCTTGAGGCTTTAACAGCATCCAACACTCGAGTCATCTTCGATTCCATCTTTGAGATCACCGAAAAGGGGATCAAAACTAAGGATGGTGAAGAGCATGAGTTCGATGTCTTGATCTGTGCTACAGGTTTTAACATCGGCTTTTGTCCTTTCTTCGAAATCATTGGCAAAAACGGACTGTCACTACAGGAGGAATGGACCCCAGACCCGAAGTATGACAAGCATCATCTATCTCTGAGACTGCGTACTGATTTTCTTCAGCTGTTATCTTGGAATTGCTGCCCCAGGCTTTCCCAACTACTTTTCGCCCCTTGGTCCTCGTGGTCCTTGGGGGAATGGCACCGTGCTCACTGCGGTATGTCCGGTCAACGAAGAATTACTGCGCCTCGTAATGCTGACAGGATCTAGCTGGAAGGAAATCTAGACTATTTCATCACTACGATGATTAAAATGCAGGCAGAAGGCATCAAATCCATGATGCCTAGTCAACGAGCGACAAACGAGTTTGCTATTCATGCAGATGAATGGTGAGTCACATCGTGATGACTTTATGCAAGGACATTGCTGATCTGATCCCAGGCATCAAGACTCTGTGTGGAGCCAAGAATGCATGAGTTGGTATAAGAGATCAGGGCCAAGAGGTAAACCATACCTCTGGTGTGGCACGGTACGTTGCAAAAGTGTTTGCACTCACCATGTATTCCGACTTCTAACGGCGGCCAATTTAGACACCGGCCTATATGAAAACCATGGCAACAGTGCGCTTCGAAGACTATGAGTATGAATATAAGAACAGCAATCGCTTTGCATACATTGGCAATGGGCAGGTCGCGGCTGAGTTTCTGCCAATGAAGGAAAAGATGACGAAGTTAGTCCCTTACATAAGGATTGCAGATACACCTTGGGAGATAGAGTAGATAGAGAGCTTTGGGCTGCTGAGCAATTCTCATTCAAAGTTCAAAGCTCTTGAACAATATCTTGAGACAGATCACAGCTGGTTGGAGTCTGCTCAGGCGCCATGACGGAGTTGCTCAGAAGGCTGGACAGGAGAGGTGTCACGATTCAAAGGGATTGCTATTGAAGCCATGATTACGCTCCCACAAGGATGGTGCGAAAGTGATTTCTTCATCATTGATGTGCTCCCACTAATATGTGGTTAGGAACGATAGCAACCTTTCAGAAGAACCGTAATCTGGGCCAATTCTTCCTGGGAAGAAGCGAGTCTACCTGAAGCAGTACTTTAATTTACAATAGCGGAACGCATTACAACTTTGCCACCAGCAATGGACCCGTAAGGGATGAGGGTATGCAGGTCGAAACTGTCCAACGAGAAGAGACGCCATGGCTAGATTTACATCCCGCCTCCTAGTTCCTGTAGTAGAAAAGTATGAATGGAGCTATTACTCATGCCGCCTGAACCATCCTTGACATTATGATAACATGATTTGCCTAGTAGCATAACGAGATGGAGTGACCTTCGGCATCGGCTGTCGGAACAATCTATTTCGATGGATAGAATCCAAACGAGTCCTTCAACTGAAAACCTGCTTTTCAATCAGCAAACTTGATTTTCAGATCTGCTATTGTGATCAGTCATGTCTAGGGCCTTAACTTGATTGAAAGCACAGCTGATGAGAGAAGAAGCTTTCTATACTAACTATGGCGATATAGATCAACTGGCAGGGCGGGAGGCTCTGATATGCTCTTTAAGTTGTGCGAAATCTCATTTGGGTCGATATGCTTTCAAAAGCAGGAAATTATGGCTGACGCTGATTATAGGAAATAAGATTGAAGCGATAACGAGGCAATACACCTACAAATCACCCCTAGACTTCATTTTGTTTCGAGCTTTAAAGAACTATAATTTTGGTGTCGATGATACGAGCACACTCGCGCCTGTCAATATTTCATATGCTTCCCCCATTATCTCATCCACGATTTCACCAGCGGATTGATTAGATTTAGTGACCAAAGCCGCCACAAGTCCCATAGGGCTGATGAATATCGTCAGAAATCGGTCGAATTGTAAAGTTGATGTGTTGAACAACTTACCGCAATACAGACTGCTCCTCGATTTCCTCCGTGAGCTTGCCTTCATGAGCCAGCTTGTCTAGTTCGTGTTCCATTACCACTTTACCCTGACTTTGAAGCTCGAGGAATTCTGGCTGGCGGTTCTTTTCCCAATCAAGAACGTAAGGAGTTGCTAACGCGCGTAGCGGACGACCGCTCCAAAAGGTGCTTCTGATGGTTGAGTCGAAACCAGATTCGATGACACTACGAGTGAGATCAGTAGTTACTATATGTCGTTTCACTGGGGTATACACGACTGGAGGTAGGGACGATGCTTGCACTAACCTCTTCTTTGCAGCTTCTGGTGCCCCTGACTCTCGTGCAGCGAGAAATCTTGTTCCAATCCAGACTGCACTGGCACCCAACATCATCGCAGAGGCAACTCCTCGACCGTCGTAAATACCACCAGCGGCGACAAGTTGGACTGGTAGACCAGTCAAAGGTGATACATATTGCTTACAGATATCGGCACAGGCGGGAATAAGAATGCTAGTTTAATATTCAACTTTGAAAGTGTTTTGTGGGGGGGCATGAAACACACTCACCTCGTTGGGATATCACCAGTATGTCCCCCAGCTTCAGCACCCTGAGCGCAAATAAGATCTGCTCCGATACGACATGCTTTATGTACATGCTGGCACACGTCAATCGAAGATGGTTTCAGTGGAATACAACAATACCTTGGGATGGCCGACCATATTCTATGCTAATGTCAGTGTTAAGATGCAGTATTAGGATGCGGTCGGAATGTTACCATGTACAATATACCCGCGGCGTGTAACTTATCAACCACCGCTTTCGGAGGTATACCCACAGCCGAGACAAAAAGCTTTGTGCCAGTCTCAATCATAATATCAACAAGCTCGAATAAAGCGCCCTTGGTGTAATCGATATTTGTCTTTCGCGCCGAACCTCCAACCTGGGGTATTAGTAGATCGACTCCAAAAGGCAAGTTTGGATCCCGCAGGTTAGTCTTGAGCTCCATGATCATTTCTCGCAGCATCTTAGGAGTGTAATTAACACCACCAATGACTCCAATCCCACCGGCGTTAGATACCGCTGCAACAAGCTCTGCGCCAGAAGTCTGCCCCATGCCAGCCAGCATGATGGGGTGCTGGATGCCGAGCAATCTCGTCGTAGCGGTCGTTACGTAATGCATCGTTGCGATATTGTCGAAGATCTTCTGCAAATAGGCTATGAATACTGCCAGAAATATAGGAGTTATGTCAACGCGGAATACCCGCCGAGCTTTAGCACCAATATTCTATGTTAACAGGTATGCGTTAATGAATCATTATAAACTGACTCGGTGAGCCATATCCACAACTTTAGCGTGTCTGACTCGCGAGTTATGGGTCAGAGGAACATATTTCAAAGCTTTCCCCACAATATTGACTAGTGACGTTGGCAGTCACGCTGATGATTGGTTTGGCCGAATTTGGCCTGGGATTGGGATCCAGGATGAGGATAAGGTAACTCAATGTAAATGTTCCGTTTCGTCCAGTGTCTGTTGTAGTATGCAAGTTTTCCATGAAAATGCCGACCAGAACCTGAGTAGGCGTGATCTCGAGCCGCAACTTATCAACATCATCAAATCGTAGGGTAAGAAATGGCATATCCAGTGCTCGTCTCTACATATCCTCCTATCAATACAAGCGACGATCAATCAGTTGCGCAGCTCATTAACAACTACAACCCCGATAATGTGCCGGACGACAAAATCATTCACACAGACTCCTTGTCGAACAAAAGCATCAGTTTTGGAGGACTTCGAGAACAAGCCGCAAGATGTGCTTGGGGCCTAGTACACAAACTCAAGCTGGAAGAAGGAAAAAGAGTACTGGCGATTCTCCCGAACTCGAGTGATTTTATCCTGCTCGCGCACTCTGTGTGGTGGGCCGGTGCAGTTTTTGCGCCTCTGAACCCAAGCTCACTATCGAAAGACGTCGTATACGCTCTGGGGATAGTAGAGCCGGCTTATATCGCTTGTGATATCGCTTGCCTTGCGACCGTCAGTGCCGCACTTGCTTCCTATCAGCCAGCGCAAGGACGACCAGAAATCCTGCTTCTCCGTGGCCGAAAACATGATCTTCCCGTGTTTCCCGACGACATTATCGGTCGAAGCAGCTCTGAGAGTATGACCCCTTACAGTCTCAATGGCAAGAAGGCAAGTGAAACTACTTCAACCATATGCTTCTCCTCTGGGACCACTGGAATGATAAAGGGAGTTCAACTCTCTCATCATAACATTGTCTCGAATGTATTGCAGATGCGAGCTTCATTGCCCGGTATTCTCAACGCAAGCCATAGAGAAGTCTTCTTCCTTCCTTACTATCACATCTACGGCCTATCATGTGTCGCCATCTACGGCATGTGGATCGGTTCGTTCACATATGGGTTGACGTCGTTCCACCTTGAACTATTCTGCCAGAAGTTGGCAGAGCATAAAGCCACGTTTGCGCATCTGGTACCTCCGGTCGCAGCCTTGTTAGCCACGTCTGAAATCCCACTCAAGCACGATCTGTCGGCACTAACAACGCTGGTTGTTGCTGCTGCGCCGATGAAACGGGATCTTCAATTGAAGCTCAAAGCACAGCTTGGATCCAAAATCAAGATCCTTCAGGGTTATGGGCTTTCGGAGTGCTCGCCTACAGTCATGTACCAGCATGAGTCTGATGAGAATTACGTCGGAACAGCTGGGAAGCTGTTGTCAGGAACACAAGCACGATTAGTGGATCCGAACACAAATAAAGACGTTGCAAAAGGAGAGGAGGGCGAGTTATGGGTTCGTGGACCACAGGTGATGCAAGGATACGTTGGTGACGAACAAGCAACACGCAACACTTTCTCAGAGGACGGCCAATGGCTACGTACGGGCGATATTTTGAAGGTCGATTTAAATGGCAACTTTTGGGTCACGGACCGTCTCAAAGAACTGATCAAGTACAAAGGCTTCCAGGTTCCTCCTTCCGAGCTTGAAGATCTCCTCCTGAGGCATCCTCATGTTATTGATGCTGCAGTTTGCTCCATTTACGACGATGCTCAGGCTACTGAACTACCACTAGCGTATGTGAGCTTGACACCACAGTTATTAACACTCGGAAGGGCTCAAAGGGACGTTCTATTGCGTGAAATTCAAGACTGGGCAAACGGTCAAGTTGTAGGTTACAAGAGAATTAGGGGCGGCGTTTTCCACTTACAGGATCTACCCAAGACACCTACAGGCAAGATCTTACGTAAGAATTTACCTGCGAAACAGTGCAAAACGAATGATAGCAAGCTTTAGGAACTGTTGTCGCGCTTCCTTAGAAATATTCAACTTGAGATACAATGATGTTTTATTCCAATTCGCGAGTATTACTGAAGTCGTCTGGTGCATCGAATGATGAGCCTACTCCTGGGACAGGAGATCTTAAAGCAGAAGTCTAAATTCATAATTCGGATTTACTGACACTCTCCGGTAGACAGTAAAATATTCTTCGATTCATTATTCACCTAGGATATAGTATTCCGTGGCACTTCGGTCGTGTTCCTGGTCATCTTCAAACTGTAACACCCAACAGCCTTATCAAGAATGATTGTTACCGTTACGAAATCTTGAGAGAAGCGTTAAATTACACGGAGGAGTCATTCCACCCGTTCCGGGAGTTGGCAGCCGAAGTGAAAGCAACTGTTTCTGGTAGGTTCCAGGAGTCGTTTTTTGTTATTTAAGGACTTTTTCGCAGCCCTGCCTCGTTATTGGGTAAATGAAGATGTGCTGCTTCGCCTCTATGGATAAGACACCGAAACGGAGTTTGACTCCTTCTGGTGATTCCGTTGCCAGATTGACAGCGGTGTTCCGACAGTATTCCAGGTATCATTCGAGACCCTGAATCACGGATAGATCGACAGAGTATAAGGTGGGACATGAATCGTTGGCAGATTCGAGATCATTGAAACCATGAACACCAGCGGTCGTCGATATCTGCCGCAAATTCGACCTGGCGGAGCACCAGATTTGCTGGGACTCACAAAATGGTCGCCTGGATTTTGTGGCCCATACGCTCAAGAGTGCATTGCAACGCTGCGGTGTTCGGTACTATTGCATTTCTCTTATTGACAAAGTGAGCCAGGCCAAAGTAACCGCTCAGTATTAAAATTCCTCCGTTAACCTGAGATCCAGATCAAGCTCTCCCGTTACGTTGAGTGCTTGTTCGACATAACCTGGGCACATCGATAGATTGTCCTCACTGCTTGTTCCGTCTAGCGAGAACTCCTTGTTGTCGGTATCAAATACATCGGCATCAAGGTCCTCCAACCATTGAATATGCATATCAACACCATCCTCTTTCGTCGGGAACAATTCTGGGCCACCCTTGAGCTTGATAATATCATCCAAGTTGAATAGGCATAGATCATCAAACTCGTTCGAATCGCCATTTTCTAAAGTGTTTCCAACATCAAGGTGTGCAACAGCAGCGGCCGCTGTCGTGTAGGAGATCATGCTCGCACCAGACCCTGGCGGCCTCAATTCTGCAAGGAAATTATTCTCCCCGGGTGCCAGAGTCGAGTTCAGGAGGGGCAAATTGGCTGTCTGCAATGCTTCCGGTGGAGGTGTCAACAGGAGTGGTTTCGTCCGTGAGATCTTCCTCTTCTCCATCCTTGGCTGAACGGTCGTCAACTGTGGTCTTATTCTAGGAGCACCAGCCATGGACACATCTGTCGATGCTTCTGCATTGGTCTTGCGGACCGCGGCATTCAAGAACGAGAATGCAAAATCCGCAGAGGCGTACACCTCCCGTAACCGTTGCAAGGTCTGCATACAGAATTGGAATTTCCGAATGCTTGACTGCCGGGTTTTGGAATCTGTGGACTTGATATCCAAGAGGTGGTTAATGATGGCGGGGAGTAAACATGTGACTCCAGTATTTGGTAGGTATCTTATCAAATCATGTGCATATAGTTCCTTGTACATTTTGGTAATGTTGTTCGCCGCTTCACGAACCTTTCTTCTGGACATTTCTCGGAGTTCAGGCGCGATCACCACATTGGTAGTCGATGGGAAGATTTGAGGTCGGTGTAGGGCGCTGATCGCAGTAAGATAGACTCCGGAGAGTAAGGCTCGATGTAAATTGATCACCTCGCCATCATTGGTAGGTTTCTGTACTCGGAAATCGGGACCAAAGTAGTGAAGATTATTAGGTAGATCTTCGTACCATTGATCAAGCTGCGCATCACAGCGGACCACATCACTGGGTTCTGTTGCACATTTCTTTGGCACGAGTCTCATGGTTGTTTCCTGAGTAGCCCCGATTTTGTGCCCAAGCGTGGAATACTGGACAGCCAGAACCTGGGTGATGCAGATGCACAGCTTAGTGAGGCTTATACACATGTTTGCCAACGTTACTCGGTTTGACGTATCCCTCACTGAGAGACATCCACCTAGCATTCGAATGACCTCCTGTGGGAGTGCCTCGGTCTCAAAGTCCGAGATATCAAGCATCGAGACATGAAAGTCTCCATCATCAATCCGCGTAGGTCTGCGCATGCCGATTGCAATCAAGCGATCTCGCATGAAGCATGACCACCAAATTCGTTTCCAAAGGCACCGCTTCTTGTGATTTATCGTTCGTGCGTCAGATATATCACAGTTTAGATCGCTGGTACGTGCAACCGAGATTGCAGCACCAAGCCAATGCCATGCATCCTTTGGGTCATCTGGATTTTCGTACCAGTAGGTCATCAGCAAGACGCTCTGAACGACTGTGACGCGATCTATCTCATAATCGAAGTCATATAGTAGCTTGACCTTCTGAAAGAATGCTTTCCGTGCTGCCTTCCTTGTCATGTATCCCTGAGCTACCAGATATTGCATATCAACATAAGCTGTTCCCGCAAACATGACGGCTTGGAACAGCAAAAGGCTAATGCTGTCGTTGGGCTGATCCTTCTCGATGGTGGTTAAAACCTCTCCAAGATCGATGATAGGTAGGTAGGGGTGGACATATTGGACGTAACATCGTAATAGCTCGTTTCGAAAGGTCGCTTCAGGTATCGAAAAGACGCCTTTGGCTTGCAAATAGTCCAAGTCTTCTCTCATTATTCTGAGTGGTATTGGTTGAATATACTGAGGAAGGGAGATTTCTGCTTTGCTGGCAGACATTTGGAAGTGCTGCTGTCCCAAACTCGTTTGGATTGGAGATGGGAGGGACTGAGCGGACATCACAGACATCCGGTAAGTACATTCTTGTTGGCTCAGGCGAGGGCCTTGAGTTTGATCTGTGAACTCACGTAAGTATAAATAATAATGCAGGATGAATGGTGGCTTTACAAGGCATATGAGGTTTGTGATGCCTTAATTCGTATTCCAGTGCATGTCCATTCTGGTTGGATTGGACAGGTAACCCGGATGCCAAATCACAGAGGCCATCGATGTCGTCGAATATTGGAAAATGCACCATTTCCTTATCCTCTTCAATCGAGGCACAGGGTGAAAGATGTAAGGCCTCGCCATCTGCATAAGATTTTCGTCGCCTTTTAGCCTCAGTTACTACGCATTCCACCTCATCAAGTCTGCAGTTAGTACAAGGCGTTCCGCTTTCAACGACATCACAGCGGACTCTCCTTGACCGGCAGCAAGAACATGCCTTGGAAGCGCGTCGCCTGACAGTTCTGCTACTGGTAGAAACACCAGCAACGGATGCCTTTCTCTTGACCTGTGTGGGCAACCTGGGCTCTGCTCCTCCTGCTGCCATGGAATATACGAATTTGCTTAGGCTCTCTGGGGCTTATGGATTTTAGGACGTTGATTCGTCAAAAAAAGAATACGCCACTATCAGGGAAGTTGGGATGGAAGAAAGGAGGGGCAAGGGCGGGCAAATTTGGATTGAAGGGTCCCGGATGACTGATATGGAGGAAGAGCTACAGGTCCAAATGTTCCTAGTGTCATGCTGCGCGTCGAGGATGATGTAGGACGCCGGGTTCTCGGCGAAAATCTCGGCTAAGCTTGGGGGGAGTAGTGGATGAGGGAAGCAGGTTTACACCGCTTCCGCGGATGCGCAGAGGTTTCCGTCACTAGGCTAGTCAGGAAGTTTGACTCGCCCTCTTCCTGGTTGATATTTGTCGTTCCCTCTTTCCTAGAAGGCCAGCAGCCATACCTGCCTTACTCTGCATTTCGAAGTCAGATCGTCAGTCGACATTAAGTCCGTGGAGGTTTTCTTGAACTTACCAGGACACTGCAGACCTGTGAAGACTCCCTTGCGGCAATGGATCTCTTGTCCACTGCAGCAAAGTTTACAACTTTTGTATGCGGCTCAGAGAGGCTTGACACCCCCACCGTTACCAATTTTCCGTCTCTTTAAGTATCGCCTAGTTCGACTACTACTCCCGCCCCTTCGTGGCTCGGCAGCCTTATGCCGCATTCTCTCATCTTCAGAAGTGCCAAATCGTTCATCATGTAATGTGGATCAGAAAAGCAGAGACCGTTTATGTTCAACCTCAACAAGACTTCATCGGGACCTGGATAGAGAGAGTTAGCCTTGTCATTCGGGCGGAGCAACCGCTGCTGCTGTACCTGGTTCTGGGACTGGCACCCCTTCTGCTTTTTAGGTTTCAGGGGAGTGATTGGGTGCTGTGCAATGAAGGCTGTGCAACCTGAAATATGCTCGGTAGCGCGAGCACGCTGACATCGTGGAGATGAGTCAACCCCGCAATGTAGACTTGTGCCCAGGCCCAGGTCTTCGTCATGAGTGCCCTGTCACATTACGAAGATCTTTTGGAGGCGCAGATCAGCCTAACTATTGTACATAAGACACCAGGTAAGTACCTACCGACGAGAGCTGAGATATCCAACCTGTGTTTCAGTGCAGCTCTCGAGTTTCAACGGGAGCACTACTTGTTCCTTAGTACAGGTCATAAGCATCTCTCGCCCATAATGTCGAAGGAAGAGTGCGGTCGAGAGCAGACAGCAAACGGCATTAACGGCCAAAGTCCCAGTACCTATCCCTATGTCGACGCAATAGTTATTGGCGCAGGATTTGGTGGCCTTCGCATGCTCTACGAATTACGCAAGCAAGGTCTCACCGGGAGGGTTTTCGAGGCCGGGTCCGGCGTTGGCGGGGTAGGTTTCACCTATGCGCAGTACATTTGTCACAAGCTTGCACCACCTTTCGGCAGCAATATGTGTTTAAGCATAAGATGCTAGCTCGTACTGACTCTTCTATGTTGCTGCCATAGACTTGGTACTGGAACCGCTACCCTGGCGCTAGAACCGACAGCGAAAGCTGGATCTATATCTTTACATTCTTGGAAGAAATTGGCCTGGAATGGGCTTGGAAGGAGCGCTTCCCTCGTCAACTTGAGGTGGAGGAGTATATTAATAAGTTGGCCGACCATCTAGACCTTCGCAAGGATATTCAACTGAATACACGCATCACCTCGGCTCATCGGGATGACAATACTAATTCGTGGACAGTCACAACAGCGATGGGTGAGAAATTCAACAGCAGGTACCTAATTACAGCAACGGGACCCCTATCTACACCTCTGAGGCCTCCATACCCTGGACTGGACTCATTTAAAGGCGACTATTACATGACTGGACTATGGCCCAAAGAAAAGGTTGACTTTACTGGGAAACGTGTTGGTATTGTTGGTACTGGAGCTACAGCTGTGCAAATACTCCCTATCATTGCGTATGGCGCCAAGAGTGTTACAATGTTCCAGAGAACTGCCAACTATGTCCTCCCAGGCCGGAACCACCCCTTAGGGCAGGAACAGATGGAAGACCTCAAGCGGGATTCTGAGAATGTCTTCAAGCGAGCAAGGGCTCAAATTTACGGAATGGATATTCCTGACAGTCCAGTCAAGTACACTGACATGAAGACTGACAAGGAAATCCAACGTATTTTGGAGAGTGGTTGGGAAAAGGGTGCATTCCGATACATCTTTGAGACCTTTGCAGATATGCTCACTAACGATGAGAGTAACGCCACAGCCTCCGAATTTGTCCGTAACAAGATACGAGCGATTGTGAATGATCCAGAAACAGCCGAGCTACTTTGCCCAACCCATCCAATCGTCTCAAGAAGGCCGCCGGTGGGACATCACTACTATGAAGCATACAATCGTGAGAATGTTCATCTGGTCGACATCAAAACGAATCCGATCAGAGACGTAACTCCAGCCGGTCTTAGGACAGACAAAGAGGAGTATGAGTTTGACATAATTATCTTCGCTATAGGTGAACGATCTTGTCTCTGCACATCCTGCTTCGATGCTAATGGAGAATAGGCTTTGATGCAATAACAGGAACATTGGGCCAAATCGATATTCGTGGCACAGGACAGAAGTCATTGAAACAGATTCTTGAAGGAGATCTAGAAACAGCTTACGGTATAACTATCGAGCGGTTTCCAAACCTATTCATGATTTTTGGACCACAGGTACCTTTCGCAAACGTCCCACTTGTCAACGATGTGGTAGTGGATTGGATTGGTAAAGTGTTATCCTACATGAAAACAAACAACTACGATCGAGTCGAATCTAGCAAAGAAGTAGGCAAGGTTTGGACAGAGCACTGTGACTTCACATTCAACATGACTATCATCAAACAAGGCTTAAAAGATTCAACGTCATGGATGGTGGGTGGAAACATCGAAGGCAAACAGAGACGGACCTTGTTCTATCTCGGAGGAGTTCCACCGTATATTGCTGCTGTTGAGAAAGAGGCTATGGATAGATATCCTGGCTTTCGATTTTCAACAATCACGCAGGCCGGTTAATCGAATAGCGTGAGGAACCACAAGATCAGTAATTGAGGCTTCCAATTGATGAGGATTAATTCTCTCAGCCGATTACAGACCAAGTAGAGCATGAATTCCATACAGATATATATGCTTCAGCAGCGTATCTAGTGATGCGGAGTGGTACTTAGTAGAATCAAAAGGAGCTACACCAGGGATTATGTTGCGACGGATTGGGCTTGGGCCGGACAGCAATCTCGAAGGTCAACACGTTTAGTACCCTTGTTCAACGTTCGTTGTCTGCATTATTATTCACCTAAATTTCTGAAATCAAAGGTTCTGCGATATTCAACTCTGCTTTATCAGTAAAGCTTGAGTGCAATTATTCCTTTTCCAAAATTGTCTTTCGCAAAAGATGTTGCACATTTATTATAGTTTACTATTCCAGATCTGGCGCATCTCCTGGGTTCAAATTATATCGAATTGGATCTCAAATCTTGATCGTAATGTCACCCCTCCTATAGTATTTGGCTTTTATTTAAGTCTTGGCGGTCTGGTCATGCTTAGCTTGGTGTCTGCTCGACTTGATTCAGTCGCTTCCTAACATTGCAGTGCTGCGGTCGTACAGTACAGACTCCGTCATATCTCTCATTAAGATCCATCTTAAGTACTTCGCATATTATGGTGATGGTCAGCTGCATTGGGAGTTGTTTAACCCGGCCTAAGAGGTCGAGAAATACCCGACATCTGAATGTTTCGCTGAAGCATCTATGAAAATAACTTTGCTCCACTTTCCGCCACCTCGGCAACCGCTACCAATGCCTGATAGATTCTAAACTTGCCCAGCACCTGGGTGTGCCATAGTTCGAGGAGCGTCGGGTCGAGACATTCCAACGGGTCTAATACGGCTATATCCTAGGGTCTCGTGGTCTCAATGGGTGCGAAATGCGATTCCGTATCCTGCAGCTAGATTTGACGTTTGAGTCGGTCTATGACCCTACCCAGGGAGGGCGTTCACAATAGTGTATATAAACGAGCCACCATATGTTGCGCTCGTTGTTTGAGCTTTAAACCATAATACGCCTATGCAAGGGGACGTCGTCCCGCTATATATCTAATCGGTGGGAACATCCTGGAGTTGTGATGGAGTGGAGGTAGGAAGATGAGATATCCTTGCTGCTTACTGCTGATGTTCACTTGGAAGAGGTGGAGCAGTATATCTAGCCATGGACGCTGGGATATGAGAGGTAGTCTGTGAGAAATAGGACCGAATATAGACTGATAAGGCGTGGTCTTGAGAAAAGTACTCACAATTAGAGCCGTGACATTGCCATTCAATGTATATGGGCAGAAGTGTAGAGTTTGGTGACAGTGATCGATTCCTCCCGGCAAAAGGAGCCGGGGCAGATATCGCACATCACAGACCTGCTTCGGCAGTTCGAAGAAAATATCTCGAACATCTCAAGAAGTAACGCTGGCAATTACGCAACCCCGGGAAGACTTAACGAGGGTACATAACTTCCTCGAAGAGGGAAGGCGCGAAAAACGCGAAAATGATGCGTCTCAACAATCGTGTTAAGATACACCACAGAAACTCATGAAACCTGAGGAGAAAAATGCATTGAAAGGGATAATTGGAAACAGGAGCTCGAACTTCAAAAAGAAGCACTCGCTAAGGATGGCCCTAGAAAAGAAAAGATGCGGTCCGCGTTCCAAGCTGAACTAGAAGTCAAACCAATCTGAATGACAATTGAGATTAGGGTGATGAATAAATTTTAAAGAATAATATTGAACGATAATTAATATTCTAGATATCTACATCCCATCGAGCGCTGTTCTCTCTCTGGCCATCCATATTCTATCCATGGCTGCAGATGCCAATAATTTGCGATCGACCCACGGCTTTATGTCACGCCATTGCATTCCGGTGGAATCAGTGCACTGCGTTTGCACTTTAGACTTGCTCAAGAAATGTATTTCCTTCTAGTCCAGTGAATCGACTAGTATGCGTTGGATGGTTAGACCGCAATGTAACAATTCTTATTGATACACCCTATCGTCTATCATCTTGAGCAACACGAAGCTCGTCTGAAATCTCCAGTAGACACATCTAAATATTGCCAGACGGAGGGGGCTTAAAGGGAACAAGGCCATCTCGCTCCACGGCTAGATAGTACTTGAAATCGCCGACGATGATATCTGACATTCCGAGACGACAACTGCCAGAGTATTCCCATTTCGATCAAATGGAGCTCGACGTAAGTAATCTTGCAAGGGAGTAGGCGAGGATTGAACTTGTCAACCATAGTTGGAATTTATATCTGGACATCTAAAACATAGGGTGGAGTCGCAGTCAATTTCGCAGATTTCGAAACCGGTACCTGCAAATGAATATTGTTTATCTCTATTTGACCTCAAATGAAGTGTCTGCAAGTCGAATATATGGCATCAGGTGAGTTAATTTCTATTTCTTAGGATAGAGAATTTGCCATTACCAACATAAGCAAATCGATTCCCATATCTGTAACAGTATTCGTAGTCTTCGTACCTGATGGTAGACATGGCATTCAAGCAGGATGGAGTCTGAGTAAGGAGCGCGTTAGTGATCTTTCTCGGTATCCTAGTCGGCATACTTACAGTACCACACCAATGATATGGTTTACTTCTAGGACCACTTCGCTTGCACCAACTCATGCAGTCTTGGTTCCAAACCGAATCTGTATGCCTTTGTATCACATTAGTGTTGGAGTTCCATTTTCGGACATAGCTACGTAGAATATCTCACCACTCATCAGCGTGCGCTGCAAAGTTGTCGGTTGCTCGCTGACTAGACATAACTGACTTGATGCCCTGTGATTGCATCTTGATCATCATAGATATGAAGTAATCGAGGTTTTGCTCAAGCTATTTGGCATCAGTCTCCTGCTTCACTGCTTCAATCATACGACATACCAATACAACCACGCTTTCATTGCCCCAAGGCCCACGAGGTCCGAGTCCTAAGAAATAGTTCGGGGCAGCCTGGCGCTGCAATGCCGAGGTAGCAACTGATGGAAGGGTCAGTCGGTCAATATAAACGTTGAGGAAATCATCAAACCTTGGATCAGGATCCCATTCTTCCGCGAGATCTCTTCCATCCTTTCCATTGACTTCAAACCATGGTCGGAATCCAACCTTGAAGCCTGTTGCACAAATGATCACATCAAGATGATGTAATTCTCCATGCTCTGTCTTGATTCCATCCTCAGTGATTTCTGCGATAGGTCAAAGACGACTCGTGTCTTTTCTGAAACGAGAGACTCGAGGTAGCCTGCACCTAAACTATGTGTTAGGCACTCATTTGTAGAGAAGGAGTTTATGCTCCTACCTGGAGTAGCTCTACGGCATCCGACAGGAAACTTGGGAATAAGCTTTTTTTAACTCTTCGTTGTCTCCCAATGCTATGCGCATCTGTTCTGTTACGAAGGCGAATACAGCCTTCTGCTTCTCAAACCGTACTTGAAGGCGTCCAGCGCTTCGCAAACGCCAACCTCAAGAGAATTCGGAAGGTCAGCAATAGTTCGGGATCCTCGGCCAACTTCTGCTGCTCTTGCTCTGTGAAGCTATGTGGTTGGTTCCCTCGGATAAGCAAGTCTTGAACAAATGGATTGTCAGTTGGACACTTCAGCACTGCTGACTGCCCCCACTTAGGGGTGATCCAAACAGGATTTCTGATAAAAACCTCGAGTGAGCGCGCAATTACCGGATATCTTAGCAAGGACACTGATTGAGTGGGCTTGTAAATACTATATCTCAAAGCCCTGAATAGTGCACTAATAGAGTGTAGGGCCAGCCATTCCGGGACTGCAAAAATTCAAGGGTGAAGTCACACACTCAGCACAGTGGGATCATAATCTCGACTATGCGAACAAAAAAGTCGCAGTCTTGGTGCAGGAAGTCAGGAATACAAATTACACCACAAGTACACAAGAGTACGTACTGCCAATGTCTATGGGTACTCCCGAACAGTTGACCAAGGTATTGCACCAGTCCTTCAGTATTGTGCCATTCTTCCGTTTTACTTCTATCTCGTAGATACCTCTCTCGTCGTTCCAGACCGCGTTGACCACTTTTATTCGAGCTGAATGTATCTCCGAAGGTCGAATTTCTCGCAATAATCTTTTCTCAGAGTTAGACTTGACCAAAGGGGAGCTCGAAGCTTGTATCTGATCACCTCTGAAGTCCTCCAAAATCTCCTTGTTGCCGGCATAGTATGAAGAGTATTTTGGATTCTGTAAATGCTACTCGAGGCCCAAAACCACTGTGACTGGGTTTAGAATTAGATGGATCGCTCACTGGCTCGAAGCTGTAGCAGTAGATGTGCGATGGAATATCACATGCACAACTAGGATAGTTGTTGGACAGCAAATCAATACTCTGCTTAGAACTCAGACTATCCGACCCATACTCTCCTACCGAGTTCCCCCAATCTCGTTGTTTTTCTCATAAATCACCAGCTCGTAATCCTCCATTCGTTGCTCACAACGTCGAGCGAAATATAGCCCGGATGCACCAGCACCGATACAGACCACTCGCCATGGGACACGTGTCGAATGTGGCTGTGCTAGAATTCGATGTAGTGGCTTTGTAGCGCTAGGCATCTTGGGTAGGATGGTGAATGCTTGGACAGACAATTGGCCGGAACTGGTGCAAAAACTTTCACCTTTCTTACTAGAGAGTCTGTCGAGCCTAGGAGCGAGGCATACAATGCTATTGACCAAGTAGAGCATGGGGCTTTTCCAGTCACCATGTCTGGGGCAAATCTAGAACTGCGCCCCGCTGGCGAAAGCTCCCAACCAATGGGCATTTCGGATGGAGCATTTTGTTCTGACTCAGATTCATTTGTCAGATACGTTTGACATTGACCTGCGCGGTGAAAAAAAAAATCGACAAACTCATTGATCGGGGTGTTTGTTTCAACTATGGCAGCCTATTCACCATGTCCTATGCCACTGGATGTGACTCAGTTGCTCCCAAGAGACTTCTTTCGATGACAATTAGGCTCCGTTGCAAACACCTATATCAGCCACTAAATCTGACTCAGTAAGTGTGAAAGAAGTCCTTCAAAAAGGTTACACGGACGCCATAAGATGTTGTACTGCACTGCGCAGCGCTTTGATCCGAAATTCAATATGGAGGCAGGAAACTTAGCAGGGGACAAGAATGGATGTTGCTCTGCACCTCCTCGTCGATGGCCGTTAACAGCCATCAATGCGGCAAACGACCAATGACAAATTAAATGCAGATTCTCTAACTTGGGCTGTAGATTTTGGAGTCGAAGGAGCTGCCAAGATTATTCTTAGTGACCGTCGGACTATCCACGGACCCGTATTTCTTAATTCTGGCATTAACGAGAGCGTTGAGGAAATCCCTTCGACTAATTCATTGGGGAAGTGATCTTCAGAAATGCTGTAGAAAGTTACTTGCCCTACACAATCTATGAGACAGTCGACCACGTGGGCTCATGACTCCCAGGCAGGCAAGATCCATGGTCGAAGGACAGTATAAGATCATCATCCTCACCAGAAGCAGACTGAAACGTCATAAATCGTGTCCAGTCAAGGTAGCGCGCTTTCTCACCAACTATACCCCAGTTGATCTCTCCATTTGTCCATCGATCGGGATCGAACAAGTCACCCTTCTCCGTTCCAGTCGCCTCTGTACATGTTCGTCTAGTCATGTCGAGGAGCAGGAAAACCTCACTATCATGTCGTGGTTTGAAATTTGGGTGTTTGTCAAGGAGTTGGAGGCCCGTGTGAGCATCGTGTAGACCAAGACCCAAGTACCAGAGATTGAATTGGTTCAGCGACAAATCCACGTTGTAATCCCCACCAGTCTCTGCACGTTGCACGAGTGCTTGGAGGATAGCGACCGCTCCTACCACCCCAGTTCTGGCGCAAATGAGCCCTTGTTAGCCCCGGGTCTAGATCCAATCCATTCTGACAACTGGTGCACGACCTACTGGTAATCTGAATTTGGTAGGAGTGGCACTACCGGCTCATCCAATCCCAAGAATTTGCCCTGTTCCCAGCTAACTCCAGTTACCTGTTCCATGTCCTGAATCAGTACTGGGTTGAGCAAGATATCCACATATACATAATCAATCGCGGGGTAATCACAACATAATAAACCACAATGCACTTACGCAGTCACTGATCTGCTGCCAGCCAGACCGATGGCTCCACTCGCCCACCCATCCATAACAGTTTTCTCTTGCATAAACAATTCCTTTTCCACGCCTCCGCGCCATTTCATGTACCCACTTACGGCCGAATCCCATTCGCTCCAACGCCCCAGGGCGGTAGCCATCAATTATAACGTCGGCTTCCTCAACTAAGGTTCGGAAAGCTAACTTTCCTTCTTTCGACTTCAAGTTGAGGCTGGTATCTCTTTTACCGATTTGCATATCAAAGATGATGCTCGAGGGTTCGGGCACGGTTTTGGATGAGATACGTAGCACGTCGGCGCCGAGTAGAGCAAGAGTCTTTGATATGGTCGGGCCAGCAATCACTCGGGTCAAATCAAGCACCTTAATTCCTGTTAAAGGTTTCTTCTTGTGAGCTTGAGCAGGAGGCCACGCAGTAGCTGGCAGATCTTCCTGAACGTTGTAGATTTCATACAACGGGCTGTTCGCCGAAGCGTTGCCATGTGGAGTTTGCCTGAACTCCTCGGCGGTGTAGCAGATGGTGCCTGCCTGGCGCCAGAACTCATTGGCTTCGAGATCTAGCCATCTGCTGTCGTGTTGCGCGATCGCCTTCGCA
Organism: Exophiala bonariae; assembly: GCF_035927105.1. Lineage (NCBI taxonomy): Eukaryota > Fungi > Ascomycota > Eurotiomycetes > Chaetothyriales > Herpotrichiellaceae > Exophiala > Exophiala bonariae. Next base: position 16,156 of record NW_027042524.1, on the reverse strand, counting down.
TATATTTCCTTGATGATGACAGCATCCTTCGCAGAGAGGTCAGGTCGTGTTTGAGGCAATCCTAGCATATCCAAGATCGCTGTCTGATTTAAACCACCATGAAGATGGTAGAAACGACCATCGCGAGCCTTGTACACATTCGTAGCCAAAGCTCTGTAAGGCTCCATAAAATTTCCGAGATCCATATGACGAGTGCGGTCTCGGAGACTGATGTCCCACATCCCTTTACCACCTATTTCCAGTAAGAATGCCGAAAATGGGAACAGTGTAACTTGATGAACATCGACCTCAACCTTCTGCGAGCCAGCCCCATATCTGTCTTCATAGATTTTGGCACTGAACAGCCCAACCAAAGCCCATAGAGCAGAAGCAGACTCCGATATCTTACACGGGGTTGGGATGATCGGGGGTGTATCTGCAGGCGTAAATGAGACTGTTGACAATCGGTCCACGATTGAAGCAGGAATCTGGAGACTTTTATTATGCAGTAACTTCGTATCAAGAATTCTGTACGCCTCCGTGGCTACGGAACCGTACTGAGACTTAGGATTCATATCCGCAGTAGGAATTTGTTACTGAAGCTCAATCTGGGAAATGTTTGGCCGGAAAATTCAGAACGAAATAATTTAAATGGACGTGGTTCTTGTCGAGGTTCACCTCAACGGACTGTTTGCACAAAAGAGACTGGTTAGCTGGGGTGGACAAAGTATGCCGGAACATTTAGTCATGTCTGCTGACTCGCAGCTGATGGTGCGGGGAATGAGGATCCATGCTCGGGAGTGGACTGGCCGTTTGCCGCTTAATTCGGCCAGACTGTGCCAGATCTGTACTCATGATACCTAATCTGCCGAATTAAGACCATGGTCCAATGAATTGGTCGAGTCTCTCTCGAGAAGCCGAAAGCATCTCTATATACACCCGAGCTAGAACAAGTGGGGTGTCCAAAGAGGGTAAATGGGACTCCGATACTCTAAGAGGCCGAGGCTTACCTACGGTATTTCTATCGCTGCGAAGGAGCATCGGAAGGTCAGCCCAGGCAGCTAGTTGGCGAGGCTCAGGGAACCTATGGATATCATTACAAAAATTGATGCGCAACTACTTGCAGAGCCCCGATTTCTCTCTGAATTGGCATTATGGCTTTGGGCCTTGAACCGGACAGTGGTAAAGTGCTTTTCACATCCTCGATGGCTGTACCTGAGCGAGGACCACTCCGAAGGAGAAAATACTTCAGTGTTGGCATATTCAGTAGTTTTCTGAGATCGACTTTAAGATCACGTTTTTCATAAAGTGCTTTGCGAAGGGCGCCCCTTCAATCTCTAGATAGCCTCACGTGGCGGTTTAGGGGATATATCTTGAGGTCGTAGCTAATGTCCAAGCGGCCCGCAGCTACCACTGAAATGGGCTTTACTAAACCGGAATTCCATGCGCCTTGCTCTGATTGGGGCAACAGCTATACACGACCTATATTCTCCCTCTGTCCAAGAATCTTGTGGGAACTGCAACATGTTGCGCTCTAAGAAATTCTCCCAAGTTCTTTCCGAGTATATCGTAAGTGCTAGAGGAATTAATTCCTCGATCCAGATGTTGATGGCATACGAAGTGAACTGCCCAAATGTTTGGTAATTCAAATCGGTCGATAGCATTGCCTGAGTACTCGTCCCGTAGTAGCTGCTTCATTTTCTGAATCGTCAACAGACTGCGAAGCCACTCATATTCATCCTCGTATCGGACGAAGAACCCAACATTGGCATTGCAACCTTTATCACCTGAGCGAGCATGCACGATAAAGCCAATAGGACACTCGACAGTCTCCCCAAAAGTAGAAAGATCGGTCGGATTCGTGGGATCGTAAGAAGGCTGCTGTAAGGGGTACGTTCTAGTTCTGGTAGGTGGTGGAATTTCGATGCATCGGTTGTTGGGAAGATGAACAACATGTCTGACCTCGGCTTGATCAAGCAAGGTCACCCAGTACTCAAACCAAGGTCGTGGAAGTCCCGCATTTGTAGCCTATAAATCATCAGACGACTGAATTAGAATGAGAGAATAAACCCGCTTACCGCATGTGGCGTCGCTCCAGGATATCTTGGAACCAATGTTAGCAAAACGACTCGTGATAAGGATAGACGCAACTCACGTGCACATAATAATGTCCCACACAGGCCGCATGAAGTTCTCCGTCGATAAATCCTCTTCATTTTGTGCTTGTGCGAAGATTCGGAAATCTACTGTTGCGTCATTTTGTCGACGGGGATTAGCTGCTGCAGTACCGTTTGTGGTGAATTTCAACAGTGAGAGTTTCTTGATTCGCTCTTCTCCGAGACTGAGACGGAGATGAGACTCTATCATCTTTGCTTTAGCTTGTACATCGAGGCCCACAATTGCCCAGTGGAGTTCTGCAGAGTATCCAGCAACCCCAGAAATGCCAACCTTTGTCGTCACAGGAGGAGGGAGAGCTGTTATACCGCTGATAGCGACAACATCAGGTTCAAGTTGATCAATTCTGATTTCATCCAAAACTGCGGTGACATCAGAGTTGAAATACCTATAAGAATGGTAATCAGGTCAAGATCATGGCTTATAGTGGGTAGTAAACATACCATGGTCCTTGAATCTCATAGAGAAGCTGGGCTTTGACCGTCTCAGTGGTGACTGCTCCCCCACTTCCCGTAAGTTTTGTGATAACGAACTCTCCGTTTGAATGGATCTCTGCAATTGGGAGACCGGGATCTTCACTCCTAGGAATGCTTTTGAAACCGGAAAAGTTGGCGCCTGTAATGTAGGTAGAGCATTCTACGAGATGACCTGCGACCAAGCTGAACGCCAGTTCTTGAAGATTGTCTCTGGTCCAATTGTACCACCAGATAGCCCCGCCGATGGTTGGGCTTGCGTCGGCCACTCGTCCACATATGACTATATTTGCCCCTAACTCAAACGCTTTAGCCACCCCAAAAGCACCCAAATATGCTTGAGCAGCCACCGGTTTGAACTTCCAATCCGAGATTTGTTCTCCAGTATCGATACTATTGAGAACTGCCTTGCCACTGGTGAGGTGTTTGTTTACCTGTTCAAACACATCATCTCCAGAAACCCAAGCCACTATTAAATCCAGGTTTTGCTGGTCCGATAACTTTTGCACGATGGTTGCCAGGAGCTGCGCGTCAGACCCTCCCGCATTTACTGCCACCTTGACGCCCCGTTCGGCGATTTTGGGGAGGACGGGCTCTAGAACTTCCAGAAAAGAGGCTTCGAACCCTGGTTCGCCTGGTGAGAGCCCGTCAGTAAACCATTCCGACTGCATAACAGAGATTTGGTATACCTGCGAGTTTTCTGGTCGAACATGCTGGCATATTTCCCTCAGACATCCAATCTCCAATGATCAGATCGATAGGTTCTGAGGAGTTGACCATGTTTCCGAAGATTGCCCGTCGATCGAATACTGACCCAGATGCGCCCTATCATGCTGTTAGTGAAATAACTGTGCAGTAGCAGACATCAACTCACGCATATGCGGATTGGGCGAGTGCCCCTGGCTTCTATGGCCAGGCCAGCAGAAGAATTGTTCTCAGCAATACTACCCATTTCCACGACTGGTCGTGTGTAAAGCAAAGTCAGTGCCAGACACGAAAAGCATTAGAGTAAGAGTCGTTATCTAAACATCTATGGTGAGTGGCGACCACGGCAAGCGAGTCACGAAAGCTGACAGTTGAAATCTTACCCGGCCTTTGCCACAATTCATTGGATTGTTGGCTAGTTAGGATGTCTGCCCAAATTCTATACCTTTTGCCTCGGCCTTTGGAACAAATGGACGTGGTATTCATATTCTCTGACTCCGTGATAATTTCGTGAGTAGGAGGTTTAGGCAGGAAAGTCTCTCGCGTGTGGCGTCCGTCGGGAATTGAGTTGCCACTGGGAAAGAAAGTGGAGAGCACTTTTGTGTTCTGTGCTTTAGATCTACGTCTTCAGAGATATGCATGCTCATTGAACTTGAGGACCACAAAGAGTCTGGAGTTTGCCTCTTCCGATATTTCATTGATTAAAATCTATGACTACACGCCCAGCCACTTGACCTGCCTTTAGTTTTGCAAGAGCCTCGGGTAGTTTGTCGATGGAAAATGTTTCATAAATCGGCTCTAGTTTGCCCTAAAGCCAAGTATTAGTTCAATCGAACACAGATAATAGTGTGGAAATGGGCTAGACTCACGCGCCGCGCAAAATCCAATGCCTTCTCGGTGTCCATCATGGAGCCCACCACTGTCCCAGAGATACTGAAGTTTTGTAGTACGTACTTCGCCGGATCTGCTCCGAGTATGACAGTATCACTTGCCGCTAGAGTGTGTAAGTCCCCTTGTAGGTAACAATGGGATGGTAAACTCACGCAGTCCGATGCACATTACACAAGACCCCGGCCGTGAGCCGGTGTAAGAGATCGCATTCGCGTATGCCTGAGGCGCCGTCACAAAGACGCCATGCGCACCTTCTCCGTCAGTGATCTCAATCACCCTTTGAGTCACGTCAGTTGTTTCTTTAAAATCGACAAATGCTTCTGCACCCAACCTGAGGCACAGTTCGCGCTTAGCAGGCCCAGTATCGATTGCTATTGGACGAAATCCCATGGCAGCTGCAAGTTGAATACCTTGTATTCCCACACCACCACCTCCACCAGGAAATACAGCCCAGTTACCCGGTCTAAGACCCGAAGCTTCGAGGCTTTGAACCATTGTTGAGGCACTGCACATGATAGGCTCCTGGAATTAGTACTTTAAGGTCCCATTGCAGATTAGGAAATTGAACACTTACTGCTGCCAGCTCGTCGGAAACCCCCTCAGGGATCCTAGTCGTGTATTTCGCCGGACTAAGAATGTATTGTTGGTATGTTCCTTGAGATCGTCAGTCGATACGAAATCCCTAGAAATTTTCTTAGACTTACCAGGACACTGTAGACCTGTGAAGACTCCCTTGCGGCAATGGGTCTCTTGTCCACCCCAGCAAAGCCTACAACTTCCACATGTGTCCCAAAGCGGCTTGACACCTCCGCGGTCACCAACACTCCACCCCTTCACGTTGCCACCAAGTTTCACTACCACTCCCGCCCCTTCGTGGCCTGGCGATCTCACGCCGAAGTCGCTCATCTTCGGAAGTGCCAAATCGTTCATCATGTAATGTAGATCGGAAAAGCAGAGACCGGTTATGTTTAATCTCAACAATAATTCGTCGGGACCTGAAAGGAGAGATTTAGTCATATCATTCGGGCGATGCAACTGTTGGTGCTGTACCTGGTTCTGGGACTGGGACATCTTCTACTTTCACATAGCAACCAGGGCCTTCATCATACATCACTCCAGCCTTGCAGAATTTTGGTATGGTAAACTCCCCATTTTTGCCCATCCTGGTATTTGGGCTGCTGGTATATTTGTTTATGACAAATTGAAATTTCGTTTGAAAGTATCAAAAATCACTGTTCGGATTACTGAACTAGGTCTCGCGTAGCGCTATTAAAGATGGAAGACTAGATTTCTTACCCACGAAATCGTTGTCAAAATTTCTGACTCGAGGAGTAATGACCAGCATACAACGGATTGTCCCTTGGCACTCACTACATTTCTTCGCCACAATCTGAAGTGCTCTGCATTCATTGGGCCATCATGACCCATTCGCATCTCTGACTCTTTGATCTGTATTTGGAAAATCACCCAATCTCTTTAGGCGTCTCAAGGCCCGAATCAGACATCAGTCAAGGAATCCCTGTCTTGGCACTATCGCTTTCTAGTGAATCAGGCTTTGCTTCTTTTTCAGACATTCTGAACTCACTTCCCTTGCCTTAACTTTCAAACATTTGAAGACTGAGGCGCACCCAGGGTTTGGCATTCAACCTCAAGCATTATCGCAACTTGCTACTCGAAAGTTCTTGAATTGCATTGTCTTCCGGTCCATAAATGGCGTCAAACGTGACAGCTCCTCAATGGGACCGCGGCCATATCAAAGACCCTGCAGTACTAATCATTGGCGCCGGGATTTCAGGTGAGTAACATTCCAAGGCCCAGTCTTGCCATTGCCGATGTCTAACAGTGTACAGGGCTTTGTGCAGCGATAGATCTCATTCGTTTCAACGGAACGCGTAATTGCTTATTATCGAGAAAGCAAACCAAGTCGGAGGAACTTGGAACGATAACAAGTATCCGGGATGCTGCTGTGATGGTGAGCAGGAAGCTACCGGAAAGTTCTTCTAGGGCTCTAATCTAACACATTCAAGTGTGGAGTCAACTTTATTCGCTGTCCTTCGAGCCAAATGCGAACTGGTCCCGAGAATACCCAGGGCAGGAGGAAATCCATCAGTACCTTATCGGTGTAGCACAGAAATGGGGACTCTACCGTCATATCCGCTTCAATACTGAAGTTGATGAAGCGCACTGGCAAGAGAAAGACAAACAGTGGCAAACTGCTGTTCGTGTAACTGGGGGCAAGGCTGCAGAGTTTGGGGATCGATATAATGTCAAGTCCGATTTCCTGATCAGCTGCGTGGGACAACTGAATCAGCCGTACTGGCCTGAAATTGAGGGATTAACCGGCTTCCAAGGGACTGATGCACTCTGCCAGACGGAACTAGAACAATCCAATGGATGAAAAACGAGTTGCAATCATAGGCAACGGAGCAACAGCGGCCCAAATCGTGCCCGAGATCGCCAAAGTCGCGAAAGACCTTACCGTCTTTCAGCGCACACCGAACTGGATTGTGCCAAGAGCAGACCAAGCTATTACCAAAAGCAGACAGGCGATATACAAGTACATACCTGCTTGGCGTCGACGGTATAGAGCACAACTTATGGACCTCAGGGAAAGCTTTTATGATGCAGCTGTGGTGGAGGATTCGAACATGAACAACGAAATTATAGCCGCGAGCACTGCTATGTTAAAGTCTCAGTTGACCCGGAAACCAGAATTGATAAATGTACTTACTCCGGACTATCCACCTGGGTGCAAGCGCATCATCATATCGGATGACTATTATCCCGCCTTGAACCGCCCCAACGTGCATCTGGAAACACTCGCCATTCATAAAATCACACCCAGTGGCATTATGAGAGGAGGCAAGGAACTGAAGCTAGACGCTATCATTCTCGCCACCGGCTTTCGTACTGGCCAGTTCTTGACCCCCACCAAGTTGTTTGGTGTTGGAGGCCGTCCTCTCCAGCAAGTTTGGTCCCAAGGCGTGCAGGCTTATCTGGGGATTACAGCCGCCAGTCTACCAAATTTTGCTATGCTTTACGGACCGAATACGAACCTTGGCCATAATTCAATCATCCTTATGATCGAGGCGCAGTCTAGGTACGTGGCGAGAATGATTTTGGAAGTAACCAAAGCTCGCGAGCGTGGAGAGACGCTCAAAATTGTTCCCCGTCAGACGAAGTTAGACGCATACAATAGGGAGATCCAAGAGCGTTTGGCAAAAAGTACCTTTGCCTCACCTAAGTGTAACAGTTGGTACAAAACGGAAGCTGGCGTGGTAATCAACAACTGGAGTGGAAATGTCTTGGAGTACCAGAGCTTACTATCGTCTGTTGACTGGTCGGATTTCGAGCTTTCGGGCTCAGCAGCAGCAAACGTTTCCGAGGCCAGATCTTCGTACATAGGGAGAGTTGTGGAGGAGTCGCCAGGTTGGTTGGCGCTTGCCCAAACCTCGGCAGTCACCATACTTTTGGTAGCGGCTACTGCCATGGTGCTCTCAAGGTTTCTCATTCCCTCTGTCTGTGTATTCTTGTGATGGTCAGCAGGCTTCCGACTGTTCTGATGTTGCAATGCTGGTTTATCATTTGTATGCTGTTGCAAAATCACTACTTCCGGGGAATTCCGCTCAGCCTCCTAGATTGGTCCCTCTCTGTCGTACCTCCATAGGCATATAGCTTGTGCACTTCCCATACCACTCGGATAGGGAACGTAACTCTAGCCAGCTCATTCCTTTTCTTTGACGGGAATGCGATTGGAGGGATCTTGATGCGTAAGTGGAGAAATCACAGACCCCACGGCTCTCGTCCATTGGGGAAATGCTTGCCCCGCATGATTCAACAATACTGAGTAATCTTAGCGTCTTTTTTCCTAGCCGTACTGGCTATATCAGCATCTGGCTGCATTGGTTACGGCCCTATTGCGTGGGATCTTGCAGAGCTTCCCATCCTGTAGTTTCATGAACAGAAGATCTATAGGAGTTATGTCTAGGTCTGAGGCCCACGAAGCTCGCAACACTACACTTCGCGAGGTGTTCTCAAATCGAGACACTGCAAAAGCTGGAGCGACTGCGGATGCCATCGTAATTCCTAACAGAGCTCGTCTCTTGGCTTTGAGCCATGAAGTGCAGGATGTGCCCAACAGTGATGGCGCAAAGATTCATTGGATAGGCGGCACAGCGGCTGACAAGGTGATACTCTACTTCCATGGTTCGTCATGCCCACCAACAACTGGGATAGGTGGCAGCTCTAATCGTCCACTAGGTGGTGGCTATGGTCTGCCGGCCTTTGATGGGCATGTAATCTTTCTTAGTCAATGCGCCGAGAAGCTGAAGTCTCAAGGACACAATACTAGAGTTGCTTTACTGGAATATGGTGGGCGACGATCCTCTCGTGAGGCAAGCAACTTTGGATTGCTAATACTGCACGCCAGGGTTGACGACGGCCAAGAAGTATCCAACCCAATTTATTCAAGCTACGGAAGGCTTGCGAACAGTTCTCTCCACTGGATATCGTCCTGAAAATGTAAGTCGGCATCTAATGCTTTTGATTATCATATGTTTTGTGCAATCTTACAACATTCCTCAGGTTATTGTTGGCGGAGATAGCTGTGGGGGCAACATGGCCCTTGCTCTAATATCTATTCTGCGCCACGGCCACCCGGATATCCAACCACTGAACCTTGCGAGGCCACTTGCTGGTCTACTTCTCATTTCCGCATGGGTCAATTTCAAGTCCAGCTCCCAATCTTACGCACTCAATGAAACACGTGATATCCACATGAAGCAGCAAATGCATGAATGGGCCACCGACTTCTGCACCGAAGAGGAAAGAAATAATTACACCGAGCCAGCAGAAGCACCATCATCGTGGTTCAAAGAAATACCGGTGTCAAAAATCCTGAATATTTTCGGTAGTTACGAGCTCTTTAGGGATGATATTGTCAAGCTTGGGCGGGTCCTGAAACAAGCAGGTGCAAATGTTATGGACGTCGAATGTCCTATGCAGGTACATATCGACTGTGTGTTGGATGCTCAGACTGGCTTGGAAGTTGGGCCTATGTCAACTGAAACATGGCGTTGGCTAGAAGGGGTATTTTGAGAGACTCAGTCCAAGGTCTCTTGATGTTCCAAGGCTCAGTACCTATCGACATTCGCGTTCTGTAGTTCCACAAAGTCCTTCTCCAGTACAAACCATTTATCCAGTGCGGCATCTGTTGCGTCCCCCCTTATATACAATTAAGACTATGGAAAACGGCTCCGAAAGCATATCGCACATATTTCTCTAGAGCCATGCTTGATGACTGTCACCTATTGCTTTTTTTGTAAAAAGTTTCCAGAAGCCTGGAAATCAAGGCTGCTGAAGAAGGATCGCACCCTAACATCAGACCAAGACCAACCAGGACGCGCTCACCCATCCTTTCAAAAGAGCATGTAACCCCATTTTATTCTCGTGCTTCTCGTCAAATCTCCAGTCCAAATCAATAGGTATTCTAAAGACAGTTGGTAGTTGTCTTAGGTCGTCAATGTTGGCAGCCACGTTGTTTCAAAAGCGGAAGCGCCGCCAAGTGAATCACTGGGTGGCCGGCTATTCGAGGCACTCATAGCACCAGTAAACTCAGGGAATTCCAAGAAGAAACTCTCCTCCATCGTCCAAAATTTGAGGTCGCGGTGATACCGCTCGAATAGAGGGCTTGCGACATACGTGTCCGTGGCGGGAAAGTATTCATATGTGTCCTCAAGCGAGAACGGCCAGGAGAAGCGAAAGTCCCGCATGTAGGCGGCGGAAAACTTCGAGCCGTCGAGACGGAGACTTCCTCGAATAAGCGTTTCTCGCAGTCCCGGCCTGAGGCAGAGAGGTTAGTCAAGTCAGCAGGGATGACCAATTGAAACACAATTTACCAGGCAAAAAAGTCGATCAAAATCGGGTATTTCTTGTCTCTTTTAGTGCCCCTAGAGGAAGCAGATCCGTCAGTAAGATCTAGTAGAAGGGTGAGATCATCATCTTATTCCAGGTAGTCCCGGATGGCACTTACCCAGGCCTTTGCCAAGCCGGCATGCGTTCTAGAACTCTAAAATCTTGGTTCAGGAAGTACTGTAATTGTTAGCAATTAAGCCACAATCTCATGCACCCGGAATCCATAGTACCTGAATTAGAAGATGATTCTTGTAAGCAATAGCTAGCCGATTGACCCGGTCGAGACATTTCGAGACGAGATTATCGTAGCATCGCAAGATTTGTATCACAGGATTATTTTGCTCCTTATGGCTCAGGAAATCCCAGCCGAGTTCGAACGCCTTGAAGATAACGCCACGATCTGAGATTCTCGCCTCAGACGCATCTCTGGGGGACACGGCAAAGATTCGATTGTAAATATTATTCGTCTGCAACCAGAGGTCGAGATTGAATCCATTTCCCGCAAACAGTGATAGCGGACTTCCTAAATGGAGATTATACAAGGCTTCCAGGGACATGGTTCGAGACCCTGCAGGGTGCTTGAAATGCTCATCGGGTATGGATTGAACCATCTCAAGTTGTGGATCCTGTGACTGCAAATTCTCTGCATCCGTGAGTATATCATGGTCTTGAGGATTTCCGTTGACAAGCATAACCGCACTCTCGGCCATGAACGCAGCAAGGTCGTCGTCCACAGGCACTGGAGCATTAGTCATGGCATCAAGATCGGTTGACCCGGATTCATCGTATAGTGAATGCCTATGATCCTCGACCTGGAAGTGGAGTTGGCAGTGTGCAGAAGCACCTCCTCTAGATGCAGCCACAAGTGCTTCTGTCGATAATGACGGCCTAAGCACTGGAGCAAAAGTTGGACTGGGAATTGGTATCCCCTTGGCAGTCGCCATTGGGGTTGGTGTAGGCTGGTTCTTTTTCAGCCGTCGAACGAGACCGCGCAAGACGCCATCAACCCCAGGAAGCCTACCATATGGTCAAAGATATCCCCAATTCAGACCGGAAGAATACAAAGATCCAGCAAGCCTCCCCGGGGAGCTATATGCTCCGCCTCCGGGACCGAATTCTCAGGTAGCATTACGAGTCGCACCCGCTGAATTAGCACATCCTGGCAGCTAAGACGATTTCAATGCTCAAGGACTATATAGTCAGCATCAGGACATATGCTTTCAAAAGATGGCAGGGCACAACGGAGTTTGTAATTGGTTGGAGCTTTTTGTCATACCCTGGCACTTGAAAGAAACGAAGGATTTTCAGGAACTACCATAGATCGTGCATCTCGACCTCGCTTTCTATAATGGCACCAAAGTGATGGCGTTTTCCGATATGAATTGGTCATGCTGAATGAGTTAACATATTTACATAGCGAGCGGCGCAATTTTAGTCCCCAAGTACCACATCAAAGCTCATGTAAGATTACTTTTGTTGAATTCACACTGACACCGTGAACTGCGGTCGGGCAGGAGAACCAGGGACCAGTCCGTTCTCCATCGTGGGCGTAGATGAAAGGGGCGCCACTCCCTTCCCGCATTCCTACCTAATCTGGCGGTCTTACAATCCTCCTGATGCATTACTGGCCCGTGATTCCCACAGGATCTTTCGTTACGAGTTGATATCGTAACTATTCGCCCTGAAAGATCCATCACCGTCTCCGCCGCTTGCACCAGCCAAGACGCGTTACCACTCGAATCATACATCAATCGAGATGCCTAAACGAAGGCATTGCGCCTGGCGAAGTCCAAATGGCGATAACTGCAAGAGTGGTGTGGCAATCACACGTGGAAAAAGGCGTAAACCCTTGTTGGAGGTTTCTGGCAATGACCAACCAAATCGGGTCAGAAAAAGGTCAAAATTCACTCAATTTGGATGCGGATTGTGTAACGTGCATCTCTGTAGACGAAATAACTGCCATGAGAAGTTTCATGGCATTATCTACAGTAGTTAGGTAGTGGCATGCATTTGAATTACTTGGGTTACTATAAAATGCATCGATGGTATTTTAGTTGGGGTGACGCCAAGAAAAAACGTGAACAGCCGACGACTCATGGGATAAGCAGTTCGAACACCAGCAGACTCGGCGGTCGGATACTCAACCTCCATCCCGGCGATGGTGATGATAGAGTGTGGTTGTGTGACTATGTGGTTGTTGTGGTTGTTGTGGTTATGTGGTTGTGTGTGGTTGATTACTCCTTGTAACTCCTTGTACCCTCATGATCTCGTCTTGGCGGTTGGCTGGGTCGGCTTCGCCCGTCGTGGTTGGCGGCCTGGTAGCGTATTGTGATTTTCGAGTAGGCAAATATCCGTGGTTTAACCGAATCGTGATGAACTTTTTTGGCCTGTAAATGGCGGTGAGTTTGTTCCTCCTCTTTCTCGATGAATATTAGTCCTCGTCATTCTGTAATTGTTGCATCGTAATCCTCGTCGTCGGTTCTCTATAGAATGTCAGTGAAATGCCGTCAGGAGGGTCTCATTTGCGGTACACGGATGAGGTTAGAGACCTCATCCGCCTACAGCTCGAAGCTGGCATTGCCGGTAATAAAATCGCGCACTTCAACAGGGTTTCCGCCTCTTTTGTCTCACAGGTTAATCAACTGCGTAAAACGCCTCAATTGCTCCTTGATTTGACGCGCAGGAGAAAGGGTCCGAGTCCTAAAATTCATGGAGAGGCAAGGGAGGCTTTGGTGGCATTGTTGGAGGAGGATGAGACCATCTTTTTGAGTGAAATCGCCGATTATTTAATGGAGCATTTTGCAATAGATGTCAGTGTTGCAACAGTGAGTAAAACACTCAAGGAAATGGGCCTTACCCGCAAGAGATTAGGGCTTGTCGTACACCGCGCCCAGGATGAGGAATTAAGAGCTCACTTCCGTGCCCGTATGGCACGCGATTACAGCGTGGATCAGCTTGTAACAGTGGATGAATCGGCCACAAATGAGAGGACAAGTGAGAGAAAGTACGGTTGGAGTCGTCGCGGCGTGCCCTGTCGAGCATCAAGAGTAGGAAGGAGGAGTGAACGTTGGAGTGTTTTACCAGCTCTTACTCATGACGGCATCCTTTATTATGAGGTTTTCCACGGTTCATTCGATAGAGAGAGGTTTGAGGGGTTCATGAGGGAGCTCGTGAGCAAGATGAGTCCTTTTCCTGCGCCAAATTCAGTCATCCTGCTTGATAATGCGAGTATTCATCATAATGGGAGGATTGAGGAGATCTGTCACGACGCCGGCGTCGTCGTTGAGTACCTCCCTCCTTACTCACCGGATCTGAACCCTACCGAGCTGGTTTTCCATGAGTTGAAGGACTGGTTGCGTCGTAACAGGGACCTAGCGGAGGACTTTGAGCATTGGTTTGAGGGGATCATTCATCTAGCGATGAGTTACATTACGAGTACGGCGACAGCAAGAGGTTATTTCAAGAAATGCGGTTACGGAGTGATTGAGGATTGGGAGTAAATGATGAGTCTTTAAAATGAGTGCTAAATGCGCCGTGGTGAGTGCGTAAGACTGGCGAGTATTTGATTTCTTGATTTAAGGGGTATTTCAGCACTACGCATGCAGTTTCATGAATAACGAAGCTTTCCGACTCTTCTTTGAACACATTTCTATGTAGATCACCACTAGAAAAGATTATCCGCCAAGCGAGTTAGCTTTATTCCACCTCGTCGTTGCGTAAATCGCTGGTAAAGGCCCCATGGCATCTATTCCTGAGGTCCTTTGACGTTGCATTTCTGATAGTCATGTGACTCTCAAAACTCTTGGCATTGGTCATAAAGTGGTAAATTAAATTACAATACAAAGATTAGTACGAGTATAGGCTGTATTAGGAAATCACGTGTTTCCTAGCGGTATATCTCGTAATTTAAAAAATTAACCTCAATCAACAGCGACGGCGAGGTCAAGAGCTCACTGCGCCACCACTACCACTCTCTACGGCATGTCCTTCTCTCACCCACTCCTTCAAATGCTTCTTTATCTTGCGCACGAAACCTGGAGCGATTTTCATCGCCTCAAACTGGAGATCGGTGATCTCACGAATGGCACTGAAACTCCATCCATCCCCCGCCAAAATGTCACCAAACGATGCGAATTCCTCACGGTTGCGTGGATATTTGACGCCTAACCAACTCAAATAAAGGAGGAGGTTCTCATCATCATCTCCTGCTAGAAATGGCGGGCTTGATTGAGGCTCTTTTGGTGGTGCAATCGCAGTGCCAACTAATGCTGTCGGCGGTCCATTTTGCGGTGGAAACCCTCCTGGCATTCCACTCTCTCTACTGCCACCAACTCCTCCGGCATAATAATACTGGCAGTAAATCGGCGCTGGCATTACTGGTAAAGGCATCCCTTGTCCTTTATCCTGTAACTTGTGGCGATCTCGTGCCACTTTGGCATCTCCAAGGACCTCTCCTGGGACCTCATCCGTGTTGGCCACGCCCTTTTTTATAAGGGCATTCCATTTCTTTATGTTAGGCAGCGACAGGGCCAAATGGCCATGGAGGTTTCCTGCGCAAAGGGCCCCTTTATTGGGACAACTGGCAACGCGGCAAACCCACTTTGCAGTGATTGTAGTGAGTGAGTCTGCCAGGACCTCCTCTACCATTGCTTCATTGGCATTACTGACGCGTTGACGCTGACTGGCACTCATCCTGGTAGGTCCTCCTCCTCCTGAACGACGCGTTGGTGCCTCTACAACTCTCTCTACTGGCGCAGGCACGGGCGTAGGTGCCTTCCACTCAAAAACCGCCTTTCCAGAGACCTCCAAAAACCGATGATCGAATGGCTTGTTGGTGGCAGTTTTCTCCCACCAAATCTTCTTGAAATTTTCATACTGCTCCTCTGTGCTACAGTTAATCGTCTTGAGCACTTTACTCTTCCTCTTAATCGTCAATCGCACGCCAAAATGGTCAGGAATGAGCTCCTCATCATTACGGGAATATTTGTTGGCTATTTGCAGTCGAGCACTCGTTATAAAGTTGTTGATTTGTGACCAATAGGCCGCGGCGATGTCGGCGCTGTACTGCAATGCCCTACCGATGTAAGTGTCCATAGAAATCTCTATGGGACAGGCATTCTCGTCGTATTCTGTTGTTGGTGAGACATCATTTAGCGATTCCGTGGTTTTACGCTTTTTACTGGTCTTTTTACTAACCACCTCTCTTTGCGCAGAGGGTCCTAGTGACCCTAGGACCTCGGTTAACGATTCATCATCATCACTGAGTTGCCACGGTTTGATTTGGTTGGTTGTAACAGCGCGGCGCGTGCCAAATCACCTACACCAAAGTACTGTCCTCGTGGAGTGAACACCGCGTTTTCCTCCTCTTCCTGCGCCTCCTCCGCCTCAATGCTCGGTCGTACAGAGTCCTCCTCCTCATCATGTGACGAGTCACTACCAGAAAGAGACCCTACAGGGGTTGCGGCGGCAGGAGTAGATCGAGAAGAGGTATTATAGGTATCCCATGAGTCGTCGGGTGGTCACGTTTTGGGTCTTGGCAACCCCAACTAAATTGCGATCGATGCATTTTATAGTAATCTAAGTAATTCAAATGCATGCCACTACCTAATTACTATAGAGAAGGCCATGAAACTTCTCACGACAGTTATTCCGTCTACATAGATGCACATTACACAGACCGCATCCAAATTGAGTGAGTTTTGACCGAGTTCTGACACGATTTAGTCTTGCGTTGCCAGATACCTCCATCAAAGGTTTACGGCTTTTTCCACGCGTAATTGCCACGCCACTCTCGCAGTTATCGCCATTTGGACTTCGCCAGGCGCAGTGTCCTCGTCTAGGCATCTCGATCGATGCGTGGTTTGAGTGGTAACGCGTTTTGGCGGGTGTAGGCGGCGGAGACGGAGAAGGGTCCTTCAAGGCGAATATCTGTGAAATTAACTCCTCACGAAAAGCCCTGTGGGAATCACGGGCTAATAATGCATTAGGAGGGTTGTAGGACCTCCAAATTAGGTAGGAAT
>NW_027042523.1:0-120934 GCF_035927105.1 Exophiala bonariae | reverse complement strand
GAAGATACAGTGGAGCGCGTCAAGTCTGCGAGGATGATGAGGTCATGTTGTGAGTTGGTAGATTGCTAGCCAGGTTATTCAGGTATACGGTATGATACAACGCCACTAATCTAGAATCGAGATCTGAAGGAAGAGAAGATGTATTCTTTTTGCGTTCGGGTCCTCAACACCGAGCTCGCAGGAACGAGTAATGCTCTGCTTTTGAGAAAGGACTTTTATGTTCTGTTCTTCTTCTTTTTCCCTCTTGGCCTGGCCACTCACAAAGGAACTTGCCTGATCCTGCGTTGATCAGAATTGCACTCTCAGAGGATTTCCCCTTCCCCTGTTTCTCGGATCCACTTCTTCACCACAGCTCACAAACGGGCTCCCGCGATTGACACTTGAAGCTGTCCCTGAACTCCCTCGAGTTGGCCATTGTACCCAGGATCCTCGCCCACTTAGGTGCATGGGGATCCGTGTAGATACGTTGCACGGCCGTCTCCGGACGGGACTTGCCGCACCACCAGTTGGAGTAGCTGACAAAGAACAGCTGCTCTTGCGTGAAGTAGTCCAGACCTGGAAGGCCCTGGTTGGGTTTCTCGGCCGCACGTTCTTTCCATGCTTGGAACGCGGCGGAAAGGCCACCGGCATCGGCGATGTTCTCACCAAGCGTCAGACGGCCATTGACGTGCAGTGGCTTTCCATCAGAGCCCTCGACGGTGAAATTGGCATACTGGTTGACGAAACATTCGGCTTTGCTCTTGAAGCTCGCCACCGTCTTGTCTGTCCACCAATCGGTGTAGTTACCGTTCTGATCGTAATGTCGGCCTGTGGAATCAAATGCGTGAGAGAGTTCGTGTCCGGAGACGGATCCAAAGGCACCGTATGACAGGTATTCGGGAACCGCTACGTCGAAGACAGGGAACTGCATGATACCTGCTGGGAAGACAATTTCATTGCCTGGTGGATTGTAGTCTATAACGAAAGGGTATATTAGTTAGTTGTAAGCGAGAGAAAGGTTGATTGTAGAAGTGTACTTACAGGCGTTGACAGTGGGAACAGTCATATCCCTAGAATTATCTGGTCAGCATGATTCACACGCAATCCCACAGAACATGGAGCAAGCTTAGAACGTACCACTGATCCCTGTCAACGGGCTTGCCCAGTGCACTCCACTCACGAATCACCTCAAAAGTGTTGAAGGCAGCAGCGTTTTCAAAGTACGTTGAGGCATTGACTTTGACGTCCTTGTAATAGTCGCGGAGGCTGGGTGGATCGAGAATGTTCGGACTCTGTTAGAAAGACTGTGGTTAGGTTCACCGTAGATCAAAGTCGTAAAAAGGATTGGGGTCTCGTTGTAAACGGGGGGTGTACCTTGGTTGGATATCCGATCTTTTGAACAATGTTGTGGACCTTACGGATCGCGAGATCGATAACTTCTTGCTCCATCCACGTGGTCTTCTCGAGCTTCTTGATAAACTGATCCTTGATGTCGGTTACTATCCGATCACCGAGTACCTTGGCCTTCTCGGAAAATGCCTTTTCCACGAAGAAGCGCGAGAGGATCCAGCCTACACCGTCGTCCGCATGATTGACGCATGTACGCCATCGCTCAGGGCTGGATGCAGGATCCTAGAATGTCTTAGTCTCGTCTCCGTTGGACAGCCAGTCGTCTTTTCAGAATAGCTTACCTTGCCTTGTAATTCATTGACAAAGCGCCTATACGGCGTGATGGCGTCGGCTTCCACGTATGAGTAGAATGCCTGAATAGCTTTCCATTGAAAGTAAGTGTTGAAAACACTCTTCGGGGTATCTGAGATAAGCTTGTTGAGGTCCTTAAGATATTGTGGTGCCATTACGATCACTCTTTCAGTCTTGACATCTGAAGGCGATAGGCTCTCAATGAGCTTGGAGATGTGAAGGTCAGGGGTGAGAGCATCTGTATCCTTCAGAGACAATGGATTGTAGTATTTCTGATCGCAAACTGTCAGCCTTAGACGATGATTCTGGAGATGTTGCACTCACGGTCACGTCATCTCTATCCTCAGCATCAGGTGAAGCGGCCGCCAGCTTTATCTCAAACTCTACTAGAGCGGAAGTACTATCCTTGAGATGATCGAGTTTTTCTGGATAGAGAGCTGCAAAGACATCATGGATCACTGTCTTGTACTTCTCGACCACTTTATCATCGGAATAGAGTTCTTTGGCGGGCAAGCCAATTCGATAGGGAGCCGAGACGGACACGACCACCTGATCGGGATCTCGATCATCAGCACCAGTTCCAGCTGCTGCCAATGCTGTGACTCCAAGCTTTGCGAGATAGATGACAGTCTCGGATAACCCATCTGTGCTTCGTGGGGACCGGAAACAGGAAGCTGGGTAAAGATGGTTGATGGTGTCGAGAAGCTCAGCGAGTGGCGCCAGTCCGACCTTCTTGATGGTATCTTCGTCTAAGCAAGCGTCGTAGGTGGCTTTGAGCTTTTCAAAGTTCTCCTTGTCCTCTGAAGGGGAATGCTGGAACTTGTCAATATCAACAAACCATTAGGGCAATTGCTATACTCACGGCGGCCGCTCCGGGATAGGAAGCTTCAAGAATGTGACGCAGCAAGGTTTGAGATGTTTCCGACATGATAGTCCCCGTAAAAGAGTCGCCTTGGTCCGGTCTGGCGGCTGGTTAACGGTAGAGAAGAGGACGAGGGAGCTGGTCCGCTTACCGAAGGTCGTGACGCTCCCTCCAACCGCCACAAACGAGCTCCTCAAAGTCGGTGCATGCATCAATATTCTTGTAATTTGGAGAAAGATTGTACAAGAACTCGGAAGCAGCATGGACACATTCAGGAGTAAGGCAAATGCCTGGTTCTTCTAAAAGCCACGGAGTCTCATTAACCGGCCGCACAATCCTGTGGGAAGCTGAAATACCTACTTGTGGCGACAATGGGTTTTCGAGACAGAAATTGGCGACCGCTGGCGGGATAGATGAAAAATATGGGAGAAAGGATCATCAAGGAAGCAGCGAGGAAGATCATTCGACCGATCGCTCGTGGTTCACGAGTCCATCGTTTGGGAGGGACAGGTACTGCTGCCTGCTCCTCGATGAGCAAGGACACTTTCTCCGGCACGGAGGTGTCGTCCAGCGACTTCCAGGGCCCCATCTTTGCAGTCAACGATAAGTGTGCCTGATCGGTGATGAAAACAATTGATGGAAGCTGAATGATTTGATGGCAAGGAGACGGTTGAAAGAGGTCAGTCAGCATTAGCTTAGCTCTGCCAGAATGCAGTGATGTTTGTGAAACGAAACGGGCTTAGTGTAATGTGGGGTACATGGCTAATGGTGTGCTCGTATTGCCTGGAGCTCCCCGTTGTCAAGAGCCACCGATGTCTAGGCGTCAGGCGTCCGTACTTCGTACTTCCTGCCCGAAGGGCCTGGACAACAAGGGACCAGAAGATACCTAGGTAAGGAACCTCAAACAAGGCATTTGTTTTCCATCAAAGTTCCGCTTACTAGTATCAGAATGACACGCATTAATTACTCTATCTTGTCTTGTCTGTGCTGGACATTTCCAGGTACCTACATTCGCGGTTGCGATTGTGCATACTAACAACAACAACTTCCATCATAGCTCCATGTTGCCATTTCAATTGAGACTGTTTGTATGTCCTATCTGAAAACCCTGATGCATCGCGCCATGCGCCGTGGGTATCAATCCATAGTCGGTAGCAAAGGGAAAAGAAGGGGGAGGAGGCAACAAATCAATAACCCAAGCGAATTGTAAGAGGAAGAATAGTTGCGACTGTGCCATGTGAGAGGGAGCCAAAATGGCCATCCAAGCAGCGATGCGAATGATATCCCAATCCAGACCACGCGACGCATCAAAAACAAAACAATCTTCATTAACTCGTTTCATCCTGATCCAGTTTCCGAGTCCCAAATAGCCTCTCCTATGCCATGCACTTGGCATGATTGCAAAAGTGTACAATGTTCTCATCTACGTATCGAACGTAGCCACAGCAGCTCCACAACCGTCCAGCATTTGACAACTCCTAAGACTCTCATTGCCCGAGGACTTCACTTCAGGCGTAAATCTCCATCGCAAGGCCTTTACTTCTTCAACACAGCCTCATATAAGCTCACGGCGGCTCCAAGACCAGAGCTGATGAGAATGTTGGTGTAACCACCCAAGATACTCTCATTCACGGTAGTAATGCTGTGGTGGGTGTACAGCCCTCCTAGGGTGAAGTGTTGAGCATAGACCAAGTATGCCAGTAGTCCTTTGGCAAGGCTGAACACGAAAGGGTCGAATTGCAACTGGGAATTAGCCTCCAGAGTCGCACGTCTCGTCGAGTAAGTATGGCTTGGATGGGCCTTCAAAGGCAAGTTGATGAAGTAAGAGATGACAGCTGGTGCTATCAAAGATACCAGGAACCACAACGAAAATGGGGCCCAGAATTTGGAGTCAAGCAAGAGGAATAGATCTGGAACCTTGACTGGTGTGGGATGGGTGGTCAGATATGGGAGAGCAGGAACTTCGGTGAGGATTTTGTTGGGCAGAATCTGACCACGCAAACCCCATGCTTCGAGCAAAATTGCCAGGATGGTGACCGTCAAAGGTGAGGAGAGGTAATCACGTGTAGAATCAGCATATTGATGAATATGAGTTCGGTCATACGCATGAGAGACGGACGTGCGAATGCGACGCGTCTGTTGTTCGATGGCGTCTGTAACGACAGCTGGTGATGGTGGCATGGGGATTTGAGAAGTCAACATGGACGATCGGCGCGCAAGCTCTTTGGCAGGAGATTTGATGAGAGCAGTTGCTGGTGAGTCAGTGTCGGTGCTAAAGGTTCAGATTAGCATTGGTCAAAGCGACTCATGGTTGGTACGTGGTGCTTACGTCTCTTCGACAGGAGCGGTCGTGGTCTTGCGCCGTGACTTCTTGACCGGAACGAGAGCATCATCATCAGATTTGACGAGGTCCGAGACCTTTTCAGCGATTCTTTTAGTGGGCGACCTGGAACTGCTTGCCAGGCGCTTGTAGTATTCGCTCAAGGAAGGATCTCGGCCATAAGTGGTGGAGTTGGCGCGCAAATGCTCGTCCAGAGCGACTTCGAGTTCGGCCTTTTTCAAACCAGCATAGCTGCGGTCGCATACATGTCAGCAACGGAATCGATGGATTCGCGACCGTGTTATGGCGTGACTTACTCGGACAATTTCGAAGTTTCAGCGAACTCGGTCAAATCCGATTTGCGCAGCTTTTGCAGGTAGGGCAAGCCTGAAGACATGGTGGTGGGTTGATCGGCAACAAGATGGATGTAGAGCGACGATGAGTTTGTTGGATGAGAACCGACGACAATGATGGCGCGACGACAAAGTATGATGGTGGGCTGTGGATAGAAGACGAAGGTGGCTGGGATATGGCAATGGAAGTGCAGCGGGCTGATGAGATGAAATGGGAGAGGCTGGGGAGATGAAGCGGGAGAAGCTCGTCCAGATTCAGGTGTCAACAGAGGCGGTTTGGTCCACCCGACAACGGATTAGGCTTAGCAGTTTTCAGGTGCCGATGCCGATATTGACGTGATGTGGTGTTTGGGAGGTCAAAGTGTTGATTGGTTTGTGAAAGGTGCAAACCGTGTTTTAGATCGTGGGATGGTTTGTAGATGAACGGATCGGGAACATAAACAATAACATTGAACTTGACCTCGACGTGAGGGTGCCTCTGACTGCAAGCGACTGTGTACCTGCCTTGGCCACGTTTGTTGCTCATGGCAGGTGGCCTCCAACTCCATCGCAGCTGCCTGTCTTGTCCCTCTCCGTAGTCACATGATGACGTGACACCTCAACGTACGTCACCCTCAGCTTCTGACCGGTCAACGGGAATTCCAGACTGGTCTACAACAATTCTTCTAGAATGCTGGCGGACATGGAAGGATTATCGAGTTGAATACGGGTATGGGAAGATGATGAACGCCTTCCCAGGATTGTACATAACCCCTCCTTTCACCATGTCGAATGGCACGAGAAAGACCATTCGCTCTAGTCTACATCTAGTATTCACACCATTTTAGCCAGCATAGGCGCGTCTCCTCCGCACTTGTATATGGTAATTGACACCACTTATATATGCAACCGATCGCAGTGTTACCAGTAATAATCCAGCACACATGATGCCGTATCCAAGTAGGATCACTGAAGCCGCTCTACAGCCTTGGCGACGTTTAGCTAAGGACTTCATAAAAAGGGGAAGGACCGCTGCAAGTTCAGTGACTGCTCTCACTTCTGAGATCAGTTACCTCGCACAGAAATTTGAGAATCCAGAATGACTGGATACGGTGATAAGGGCCTCTGGAAGGCGGTACAAAGTTTCTTGCCCGAACGTCTTCATTTCACCGCGGAACATCACCCAGAAGACGACTGGTGGGAGCACCGTGGCCATGTCATCCATCTTGATCGCTGGCCCAATGCCCAAGCGAAAGTGCGACTGATACTCTTTCATGGTGTCGGAACCAATGGTCGGCAAATGTCCATGATCCTGGGAAGACCTTTGCATGAAGCCGGGTTTGAATTGGTCGCCATTGACATGCCGGGATATGGGCGGACCAAAATCAATCCAGCTTCAGTCCACACCTACGATGATTGGGTGAATATCGGAAATGACTTTGTCAATCACGAGCTGGAAAATGATCCACGTCCGATTGCTCTATATGGTTTGAGTGCGGGCGGTATGGAAGCTTACCATGTGGCCGCGCTCAATGGGAAGGTCAAAGGGGTTGTGGGCATGACATTTATCGAGATGCGCAACTGGAAAGTGCGCGATCAGGTTTCTCGGAACTTGTTCATGAGCCGTGTAGGCATGCCGGTGGCTCAAATCCAGAAGAACATTCCTCTGCTGCGAAATCAACCAATGCCCATGTGGTTAGCAAGCAAAATGAACAAGCTTGTCAACGATGAGGATGCCCTCAACATCATGATGCTGGACGCATCGTCCGCCAGTCGGTGGAACACGATGCGGTTTCTGGGGACCCATGCCTCATACAAGCCAGCATTGGAGCCAGAAGCATTCGATATCTGCCCGATCCTTCTCACACAGCCTGCAGAAGATACGTGGACACCTCGCTGGGTCAGTGAGATGTTTCTGTCGAGGATCAAGAAGGTCAAGGTGAAAATTGTTGAGCTTGAGCAAGCCGGGCACTACCCCTTGGAGGACCCTGGATTACAGCAAATGGCGGATGCGATTATCAAGTTTCTCAATGATCTGGAGCCTTGCTGATTTTTCTTGTCCTGACTACGAGGTTGGGCGGTCGTGGAAGTTCCAGGGAGGGGAATGGTCGCCATTTAGAAGAGAATTCTCCCGACGTCATCCGGCGGCGGCGTCTGTCTGCTTCGCCGCAAAACGACTCAAGCCGTCTTCCCCGCAGGCCCCCTTGGCCTCAGCCTGGCCTTTCTTACTCATAGGCTCTCTGACGTAGGGTTTGGCCAAAGGCTCTCCAAATCGCCTCACTGTACCTCGTAGAACCCGAACGACAACCCGAACTTCAGACTTGACAATAATTGATTGTTTCTCATCCCACACAGATGAATGGAGATTGTGGCTCATTATCGCTCAACATCATCAGCTTATGCAGCAACGTGAACACGAGTCAATTGTACTCTCCACCGTAGAACCTGCTCTGTCCCTCCCTGCATGCCCGCCAAGCTTCCTCCCTTCACATCATGTGCCCTTCTTTGCTCTCTCCCACTCTGTCACAGCCTTGACTTTGCCTCTCACCTCGGATTCAACTCTACTAATACCAGTATCCGTATTATCCGCTCACGAACCCCGTCACCAGCCTGGATCGGCCCTGACACACACACTGACAAGTACTTAACCCATCTGCGTCGGAATTTCTAGGTCACCATGGCCCCTCCAGACCTCAACTCTTTACCACCATCGAGATCAATGTCCTCCTCTCCCATGCAACCCAGATCCATGCATACAATCACCTCTCCGCCCAATCGACAAGAGACCCCTTCCCCTCGAAGTACCTCCATATCCCTTGCCTCCGCTGCCAGTATCAATGCCGCCAATGAGTCTCGAAGATCCTCCTTGAGCAATCGAGGATCTCCAAGGCTGGGTCGAATGCCTAGTGACCGTCGACGCTCACAGGTCGCCATGAACCTCAACCTCAATGACCCGGCAATTCCAAGCCCTGGCGAGCTCTCCAGCAGTGACCCACGAGCCAACTTCACCGAGAGACTTCCTCACAGCTTTTCCTCCGCCAGTCCCACCACCATAGCAGGCAGACCAACCATCTCGACTGGCGATCCCCACCACCACCAACGACAACCCAGTCTAGGAGACGTCCACAATGCCTTGGAGCAAGAACAAGAGGCACAGGTCAACCGAATGCTACAAATGATTCGGGAACAACAACTCCAACTCGACGCCGTTCGCACCCAATCCGAACAATCAAGACGACCTTCCCAACAAGGATCCAGCACAATTAGCAATAACACCGCCATCCTAGACGATCTAACACCCGCTTCTGAACGCTCACTTTCGTTCCCGTCCATCCACCCCGCCATCCCGGCCGGCTCCCCTGTGCCCCGACGAGTTTCCCACACCCACGGCCACTCCAGCGCCAGCCGCTCCCCACTCCTCCGCGGCCTGGCCGACAGCGCCGAATCTCGCAACTCTGAATTCATCTCGCCGCCCTCGCCCATCGAAACCATTGGAAGAAGAAACAGCATCCGCGACGAAAGCGCATTCTACCAAGCCGAGACCGCCAACCTGACCAGGGAGAACCAGATGTTGCGCCTGAGGATCCGGGACCTGGAGAAACAGGTCAGCGAGATGAGCTCCGCCCCGGCCAACACCCCCGCCGTCCCGAGTAACCTGGTCACCAGTCCTCCCGTCGAGGCTGAGGAGGATGTATCTGCACCCGCACCCGCAGACAAGTTGTGAAACAGGAGCGGCGACCGCACTGCGCATCAATTAGATCATCATTTCCCCCCTTTGTACTACTACTGTTAGACCATTATCGACTCGCTATCATGGCATGGCAGGACAAAAGGCTCGGCGTTCAGGGACAGGTGGCCAGGAAACTGAGAGACAGAAAACAGGCCTGATATGATAGAGATGATGGGGCTCTTCATTTTCCTCTCTGATCTTTTCGAGCGTGGAATTCTCCAGCACACCAGGGCGTTGCGCCGGATTGCCGGTTGAACAGGCTTGCAACCTCTGGGTATTACTCTACATCTCTATAGGTGAATAACGTGTGCCCCTCTGCATCTGCGAGGAAAAGATCGAATTGCGATGGATTCCAGCGGCAGGCTGCCGCCCACATAGATCGTGATCACCATCACACCTGAATCCATAATTCATTGGCTTGACGTGAGCTACTGTCAGCCAGACTCGCAGATCACTGTGAGCGACAATGCTTTGCGTGGAAAAAGTTTCATTCGATTTATTGCTCTGTGAACATACAAAGTCGTAGTTTTCTACAAATCTCTTCCATTTCTAATGCCTCAATAACAGAGATTGAGCAGACAGTCTAACGTCTATATCGAGGACAACGGCGCATTTTGCCCTCGCGTAAGAACCATGAAATGCCTGGATATCTCACATACTTGGTTATGTGAGCTCTATGGCCGATATGGCAAATTAAAATATTTACTCTTTCACGCGAGTCTTTCATGGTCAGACCTCCTGCTGAATCCTCGTCCTCGCTCAAGTTTGGGGTTCTGTCGACTGTGCACCACGTACTCGTGGCGGATGGTCCATAGACAGGTGCCCACTCCAAGGATGGCTGCACCCAGTGCAACCCAATATGCCTGGGCGTAGCATGTGCGGCCCACGAGACATTCCATGTGACCGTTCTCACTGTCAACCTCGCTGTGCGAGTCGTAAATCGACCCGTACAAGAGGTTGAAGATGTTGCCGGAGATAACTGGCGCAAGTGTCATGGTGCCCCAGTTCTGACTCAGCCCGTGCACACCAAAACAATGCGCAACCAGGCTTGGATATACGCCAAAGAGGATGCCATAGGCAAGGCCTGTCAGTCCAGACACCAGGACCAGGAAGTGTGGGTTCTGGACCGCTGTCCCTGTAATTTGGGCCAAGCAGAAGATGACAGCAGATGCAAAGAGACACCAGAAGCGTGAACGGCCGAGTTTAGAAACCAGTATATCACTCCCAATACCCGAGAGGAGACGGCCAGAAAATGAGAAGAACGATAGGATCGAGACATGCATTGCTTGGCGCTTTTCAATGTATTCAACTGTGGTGGATGGATCGTAGTGCTTCCAGAGTGCTTGCGCATCGTTCCCAATGTTACTTGAATAAAAGTTAGCTCATGAATCTTCGCTGTGGCTCAGAGTGAAGGTCGCCAAACTCACTTGATTGTCATGAGGCCAATGCCAGTCAATAGTCCGAGCATACAGAACAATTGCCAAAATTCGGGCAGGGGGAGAAGGGCCAGCCCACGAATGTCTAAATGAGGAGATTCGGTGTTTTTGTCAGAATGGGAATGCCTGGAGTTCTCGAGATCTTCAAAGTCTTCTGATGAGTCAGACAGTAGGGAGGAGTTTTCGGTGTTGGGAATATCGGTGATAGGGTGGGGTATGGACGATTCTAGGTTGTTGCCGTTCGTTGGGGATTTTGAATTGTGAGAATTATTGAGCGCACCTGGTTCTTCAGATTGAGAATGACGTTCTGGACGGCTGATAGATGAGCTTGTCCGATGAAGTGCCTGATTTTCGTTCTGTGGGAGGTGCTCATAGGGATCATGGCTTGGAATACGAACGAACGGGAGAGATAACAAGGGTAGGATAACAGTGCCAACGGTCAGAAGAACCAGGAAACTATAGACTCCGGCAGGGAGTAGGAGAGCAATGCCGGCAAAAAACAATGCGCTTAGTCCAAAGGCTGCAAGAGGAAAGGCTGTAGCGGTTCCTCGGGAGTCAGGAAAACTCAAGGCGGCTGCTCAGAGTCAGTGATCGGTCTTAGATGTCGCGGATGCCAACCCTACCGGCTTTGATGGAGGCAGTAAATGCTGAACAACTTCCAGCACCTGTAAAGAAGGAAAACAAGCATATTGATGCCACACTGTATGCGCCTGGTCCTGCCAGGTATACTACAAACGCTCAGCCAGTGCAATAAATGCAGAAGAATGTTCTATGCATACCTCGAGCGATGGGATAATAGCCAATCGCAAAAAAGAACATTCCCAGAACTATTCCCCAACGTGGGGTTTTGGCATCTACCATCATCCCTGCTGGTATTCCGGTGGCATACATGCCCAGATTTCCAAAGGTGCCCTATAATTTCAGTCAGTCCTTGACGTCCGTGAGGTTCTTCTCTTGATGGGTGACTCGTACGATAAGGTTGCTGTCGGTGGCAGAGAGTTTCAGATGGGTAGCGAAACTCGGGCCCCATACGGAGTAGCCATACTATACGATTCATGTGAGATTGAGATCAAGATCGATCAGATGGCTGAGGAGGGACTCACATTGGTACCGCAGGCCAGCGAGGTGATGGTACAGAAGACAACGGTCAGGATCCGAGCCTTCTTTGGCTCGGAATCTAGTAACATGTTCGCAGTCGCAGTTGGTGCAGTGAAGAGTGAAGGTGTCAGTCCATGCCGAACTTCAGCTAATGATTGCTGATCACCGAGTCATGAAGGTTGTGATTGTTTAAAGACCCAAAACAAGAAGCGGAGGATGTGCAAGCACGCAATGGTTTGTTTCGGCCATTGAACATCAACAGACGGACATTATCGTTCAAGATTTGGGAGATGTTGAGGCACGACGCAGCCGGGACTTGGGATCCCACGCCCGCGGATAAATGGTTGGCGTGTTTCTAATGCCATTACGGAGAAGCGCTGATACGGTCTCCCACTTGCGAGCACCGGCAACTGCCCACCTCGGCTAACTTGCCACCTTGGGTCTTCTCGTGCCGTCACTGCCGCCTGGTTCCATCCTCGGTGCTTCCTGCCACCCATTCGCCGCCGCTACAGTTCCTTCCTTGACAACCTCATCCTGCGCCTCCATCCGACAACGAACCACGCAGGCTCACCACGAATCTCGCAATCGAAACATCATCACAACATTCAAATCCTTTAGCCCTCAATCAATATACTCAATTCTTCTCTCACAGGATCATCAAATCCTGCTTGCGTCGGGTTCTACCCACCACCTCCGACCTAGAGGTCGACTCACTTCAACATGGGCGCCATCCTCGCTGTTCCTGCTCTTCTCCTCCCTTCAGCTGCTACACTCTGGTCAGTCGGGGCATCATGTTGCGGAGCCGCTTCTTGTTCCATGCTGTGTGGTCCATGTGGCATGTCCAAGTTCCGCTCCTCCATCGCTACCAGAATCGCATATGCTGTCATTCTTTTGGTTAACAGTATCGTTGCATGGGTCATGCTCACTCCTTGGGCTATTCGGAAACTGGAACATCTGACATTGGACTACATGACTTTCAAATGTGGCTCTTCCAACTGCTATGGATATTTCGCTGTTCAACGTATCAACTTCGCCCTTGGCCTCTTCCATCTCATCCTTTCCGTCCTCCTCCTTGGCGTCAAGAGCACAAAAGACACAAGAGCCGGTCTTCAAAATGGTTTCTGGGGTCCTAAGATCATTGCTTGGCTTGCCTTCATCGTACTCAGCTTCTTCATTCCCGAAGGCTTCTTTCTCTTTTGGGGGAATTGGATTGCTTACTCTGGCGCCATTCTCTTCGTTCTTCTCGGGCTGATTCTCCTCGTTGACTTGGCTCACACGTGGGCCGAACTCTGTCAAGACAAGATTGATCAAGGAGATGGTCCAAATTACCGCCTCTGGCAAGTCTTACTTATGGGGTCAAGTCTTGGCATGTATATTGGTGCCTTTGCCATGACCATCGTCATGTACATCTATTTCGCAAAAAGTGGTTGCAGCATGAATATTTCAGCCATTACTATCAACTTGATCTTCCTATGTATCATCACCGTCCTCAGCGTTCAACCAAACATTCAAGAAGCCAATCCCAAAGCTGGTCTAGCCCAATCCGCCATGGTTGCTGTCTACTGCACTTACCTCACTTTCTCTGCCGTGTGCATGGAACCTGATGATAAGAATTGCAATCCTCTTGTTCGCGCACGAGGTGCAAGAACCACAACCATTGTCCTCGGTGCTGTTGTCACCATTCTCACGATTGCCTACACCACCACTCGTGCTGCCACTCAGGGCTTTGCCATTGGAACAAATCATTCCAGCAACAACTATGCTCAATTAAATCAAGACGAGAATGAACATGGTCTGGTTACTCAACAACCTGCATCTCGTAGAGAGATTATGCGGGCTGCAGTTGAAAGTGGCGCTCTTCCTGCATCTGCTCTCGACGAGGATTCAGATGAAGAGGAAGAAGTCAACACCAAAGGGGGAAAGGATGATGAACGACAAGGGACTCAGTATACCTACACTCTCTTTCATATAATATTCTTCTTCGCAACTTGCTGGGTTGCGACGTTGTTCACGCAACAAATGGACCCAGAAAATAAGAGCGACTTCACGCCAGTTGGACGCACATACTGGGCCAGCTGGATCAAAATCACCAGTGCTTGGGTATGCTACGCCATCTACAGCTGGACCCTTGTTGCACCCATCGTGCTAGAAGGCCGGGAGTTCTCATGAGTCATCAAAGGATTATAGAAGGTACATTCTTTGATCGTGGACAAGCGGAGGATGGGATCAGTTGTCATAACTCAACGGGTTGGTGTTGCTGCGATTAGCGAAATATTTAGGTTCAATGTCATTTGCTTGCCTTGTCCTCCTTTCCCAACTGCTATCCCCGGTCAATTTTCTTCATGAGTTTGTTTCAAGGCAATGCCTGGATGTCTCCATCTTCGGGTGCGATTCAAGACCTGTTCTACAAGGCCTAACATTATAGTTTGATTTGTTAGTCAAACTACACTTGAATGCTCTGGCATGAGGGAAAAGCCTTCTCTGTCAAAGCTCTAGTCCACGACTGTGCAGAATCACTCTAATAATGCAGAACACCATCTCAAAACCAATTCCTCTCGCCTACTGGTGATCCAGACCATCGGCGACGTCAGTTCAATGCCTTACTCCAGCCTTTGGCGAGAAAGAACAAAGAATAAGGTTCGCTACTGGTACCGAACGGACGCATGGGAAATCCTATCAGGCTACTTAACGCAGCCACTCGCTCATACTCGTCTCTCCCAGCAGCGAGACTACGAGGTGGCTGCAGATGACTAGCAGGGTACTGCCAAAAAGCCCGCACGAATAACATTCTGTATAGACGAAATACCACGGAGACCGGATGCATCAGGTTTCATCATGACAGGTAAATGGACGCTATCAGAGAAGAAAACCTTCAGTCGGCAGAAGCGACGGCTGAAAAGAACGCCAGGGTGAAGAGATACAGGTTCCACCCTACGCCTAAGGTTGTCACCCAACAACTAGTATGAGCTTACCCACTCGGGTTCACACGGAGCTGAGTCGTTAGCTGGGACTACTCGGTGACTACTAAATAACTTACATGGTCAGACAGGTGTCAATCAGCAAGCCGTACTCGGTAGTTAATCAAGCGTGCATGGCGGAGACGCGAGAGTGAATAACGAATGGCTCGGGGTGAAAGCGAAGCGAGTCGGGGGAAGGGTGCCAGTCACCGCTCG
This sequence comes from Exophiala bonariae, assembly GCF_035927105.1. Lineage (NCBI taxonomy): Eukaryota > Fungi > Ascomycota > Eurotiomycetes > Chaetothyriales > Herpotrichiellaceae > Exophiala > Exophiala bonariae. The sequence continues at coordinate 106,303 of NW_027042523.1, read as the reverse complement.
CTAAAGAAGATCGCTAAATAACTTGACTTGACGGACCGACTGGCTGGCGGTTTCGTTGCATGCGCTGGAGATAGGAAGAATGATACTCGCTTAAACAAATGAATAATACCAACCAAATGTTTTTGTCGTCTGACATGTTCAAGTCAGTTAGATAGGTAGGTATGTGCGAAGGTAGTTGCGTACCTGGGTGCCTACTCTACCTACCTGTCTCACTACCGATTCTTAGCCTGAAGAATTGACCTCGCATTAATAAAGCTTAAGAAACAAGCCTTACGTACAATGTAAGACAAGGCTTTGAAACCTGGCACGCACGCCGGAGTGCACAACCCGCACGTTAGGCCCGGCGAGCCTCAGGCGAGTGACGACCATCCGGCACTCGAGAGTTTACCGGGGGTCTCGGGAGCCCGTTCCTTTCCCCCCTTTTCTTCCGAACTCTATTCTAAAGCCTCACTTGCTCGTCAGCCAGGCCTTCTTTACTCCTAGGTACCGGTAGTTTGCTTCCTCAAGGAGAAGAAGAAAACCTTGCTTTCCCAAGCACCAACGGGTCATACTCCTTCGGGGGTTGGCGCACTGGGCACCGTCATGCATGTATGCATGCATGGTCGCATCCTAATGTAACGTCCACGAAAAGTCCAAAACGGTCTCATCTTTTGCCGCATCCAGCTGGCTTCTTCCAACTTTATACCAAGCCGCGGGGTCTAGATCACAGGCTCTGGCCCCTTCTAGCTTGGGGAGCTTGGTGCTCAGCTCGAATGAGTAGTCGGCGATGAGATGTCCTGCTCCGTGGGTGCCTTCAGTTCGCTCGAATAGGGCTGAAAGGATGGACTACATGGGCGCATATCCTGTTTCACACATTCGATTTCAGCTTTCTTGTGGCTTGTGGGTCACCTTTCCTATGGATTGGGAATGGTATGTGCCCGTCCTGGAAGAGTCTAGATAGGTATTGTCACTTGGCATCGGTAGGACATGGAAGTAATATATTACGCCGTCGTGTGTTTCTTCATGATGCCGTCTACAACTGTGGATGTTCGCCCACTTTGTCCGGGAGAATCTGATATCTCCGGTCCGCGGCGACGTCTATAGCAGGTTATACTTTAGACCTTGCCGCTTTTGGATTCATGTGAGCCAGGGAAGTCACATTGTGCATGGGGGTTTTTGCTTATGGAGACCATACCATGCAGAATCATAAGGGTAGAAGGCTTCCTGGTGCCGGTTGCTGACATGGGCGTGAGAAAGTTCGAACTAGTGCCGGACTCAGATCTCAACGATTAGATGGGTGAGCAGGGAGTGAGATCCAAGAAGCGCCAGGAGTGAGAAGGCTGTAAAGAGACAGGCCAGTGTGGTATTCACTGGATCAAAAGGAATTCGGTGGGAGAGAAGTGTGATTCAGAAGATCTGGCCGTCTTGGTCACTCGTTGACTGACTGGGGACAGTTGAGAATGTAGCATAAAGTGTAAGCGCGTTTGTATAGTTGTACACGTCCACATGAGCACGCACAAGAGCTCATGTTACTGTCACTCCGAGATTGGTCCACCATCCGTGCACATTCATTCCAACATTCGTCCCATCGCAGGGCATGAATAGGAGAATGTGGCCCAACAAAATAAAGATATGGCAATGTTTCTCATTGCGTGTCCATCAACCAGTCAAACCGATCTCACCTGGTAGGCACCCAGACGCCGCGCAATGTCGAGAAAGTTGATTAAAGCAGCATGCCCAAAAGAGCCACAGCAGACGGAGTGTGTCTGACGCTTGAAGGCCCTGAAGTCAATATCAACCAGCTATGGTTTAAATGTCAGATCAATATCCAAAGTCACTGTAACAGTCTGACTTACATGGTGGTCTTCACCTCACTCGTTTCCAGGTGGTTCAACAGGTCAGCCAGATGATGGGGTGTACCTTGCGTTCGGTAGATTCCGCCACTTGTCACCATAGCTTCTGCAGTGACTGCAAAGGTTGAATTTGCAATAGACGCATTGGTGAACTTGTGTTACCTTAGTATTACAGGCAGAACAAATCCAGAATTGCGGACCAGGTGGAGCAGTGATCTTCCCCATCATATGTCCCGGGCAATTGCGGATCTCGCAAGTGCGGTTCAATCCAGTGTTTGCAGGCTATTAAGGAAAGGTTCTCAGAGATGTTGCGGATATTGATAGATATTCAAATGGGCACTCACGTCGGTATTGGATCTTGCCATGGTGATTTGGGTTGCTTTGTGTTGAATATTGAGGATTAGGTATTGCGAAAGTCTGGACTTAGTCTTGATGAGTAAACTTCAGGGCTAATCCAAATCGTATAGAAGGTGTGGTCGTCGGAGATCGAAAGCAGGATTCGAGAACCGAGCTTAAATAGTCGTGAGACGCCCTCTGTGTGGTACACCGTGAGAGTCAGACACTCGAGGACGTGTAATCTCTGAAGGGAGCCTTTCGTCGACTTCTTGTCATAGCAAGCATTTCCAACGTGATCATATCGTCACAAATTCAGTATGGCACGAGGGCACCACAGATGCATTGACCAGTCACCAAGCTTGCAGGTCGTTTTCTGTGACTGACTGCTTTGCGTTCGTCCATGTGGTAATAAAAGAGTGAAAAAAGGTGGTCACCATTGGACAACAGATATGTTGGTGGTTTCTTGGGCCAGCTGTGTCATCATCTGTGTGGACCCTAAGTTGACAGACATGACTGCTGTGATTGTTCTGCTCTCGGTAGAGTCAAGCGCATCAAAAAGGTTTAGAGATGTAAAGCTAAACGGGACTGCCTTCCACCCGGGCTCTAGGACCATTTGAGGTAGGTTCTGAGCATCGGAAGCGGTCAAGGCTTGACCACTGACCAGGGCAATTCGTTGACGTTTGAAGATTTCATCTACAGACCAAACAAGGATATTTGAATATCAAACCCCGTGTCATTGTAGACACAGCAAGTACCATATCCATGTCAATCTATCACTGGCGTGGGGTTCAGCTTCAAGAGCTTGTCTCTCAATCCGTGGGATGTCGGATAGCTTGGTGGGGCGGTGTTATGCCTCGTCGGAATGAATGGGCAAAAAAAGAGAGATTGGACGCTCCCCAAAGTTCTGTCATTGCCGTTGTCATCCCGATTCCCGAAAGATCTTTGAAGATGCTCGGGATTACAAGGTGACTTGAGTGAAACAATTAGCAATGGCAGTCTGATGCAAAGTAGTCCCAGAGACATGGGTCCGGGCGATCACCGGAAAAAGTGGGTGACGATCTCACGATACGAGTGCCTAGCGGACCCCAAAATTCAAAAGAGGGCTTTGGCGAGGCCCCCCGCCGGATCCGTGCCCTAATCGCACCCAAACCAAATCTCAAACTTGAGGCGTTAGCGCCCGGCTTCGCCTGGGATGCCCATATTAGCAGGGGATCGGGATCGGATGTTCAAGATCGTGCATGACGCATGAACAACACTTTGGAACTTCGTATACTTGGAAAACCATCCCCTCAAGCTGGTGATTAGTTGATGTCATACGTATCGTATTAGTTTTCAGCCTTTGAGCATGGCAAAGCTTTTCAAGTACATTGAAGCAGGCGTGTAAATCTGTCGATTGGCGACTTTGACAAGCGCTATCGTACCAAAGGATCTGAGCTGTCATACATGCAAGGAAAACTTAGATCTCGGAGAGCGATCTCCTATGCGATCGGGAGTCGGAAGCTCGTAGCATGAACTTTCTGGGTGTACGATTGTGGAACTTAGATCATGCTGGACGCATTGAAACAGCCACGAGTCCTGGTTTAGGCGCACCAATCCACGGGATCGGTGGCTTTGAGATCCGAAATTTCGCAAGGCTGTTGTCTGCTAAGTAGATTGCTAGCCTGCAGACTGACCAGGATGAGTCGACTTTGGAAAAAGGGGTCTAATGCTTCAAAGTGCCAATCAAGGCGCTCCTTCAGCTCCCTGGTATCAAGCCGAAGTGACGACCGAGAATATTCGTGGTAACGACAGTAAAAGTTCGGTTCATGACCACATTGGGGTTGAAGTTCCCACTGCCAGGTTCGTGTTGGTCGATTTGGGGATCTACATTGGTTCATACTCACGAAAATGGGTGGAAGATATCGCGGACTCGATATCTGGCGGTGAAGTCGAAACGGAAGTCGTTTTGGGCAGTTGCAGAGCTCCCTAGTCGTGCAATTGGAACAAGGTCGAAATGTCCTCTGTTCAGATCAGCGAGCTGCCCATCAAATGGGGTAACTTCCTTACCTCCGTGGTGGTTTCGCCGAATGGCTTCCGCCAATAGACCAGACAAGTCGATCATGATCAACTTTTTCGAAGCACGAACGCGTTCAGGGGATATGGGGAAGGTATTTGTCACCACAATATGGTCTATGCAGTCACAGTCCTCTAATTCTTCGAGAGCATCCTCACCAAAAAGAGCATGAATACCAATGCAGTAGACCTTTTTAGCATGGCCGATCTTGACGCATGTCTCTGCTGCCGCTATCCAGGAGCCTGATCGATCGAGTATGTCGTCCATCAGGAGAACGGTTGTGTCCTTGACATTGCCGACCAGGGTTATAGTGTGTTCAAGGTCGGGATTCTTGATACCCTCCTCTTCTTCATCTGAGGTTGCAGCGGCATCGAATGTACCACCAAGGGCATGCTCAGGTTGAAAGGATGACGCATTGGATACGAAAGAGGATGTCATTGGGTCGTAGCCAGTATTTTCTGCAGCCTCTTGCGAATTACGATCACCCGGAAAGCCGGTGATAGAGGCTGACATACTAGACATACCAGGGGATGGGTGGTCATCTTCAACCAGGTGGCCTTGTATTAATCGCCCAACAATCACGTCGCGTGCTCTTTCGTCATTTGCGGCTTCGTTGGCCTCGTATTCTGAGGGCCGTCGCGCACTCGGGATAGTCTCGGCACGCCCCAGTCGAGTTGGGGAAGGGGGAGGGGATGAGGATTCCATGCGCGTCGTTTGTACCAAGGGGCTTGAGGCAATTGTCACTGCTTTTGGTCTTCCAGCTCGAGTGGTACCGTTGATAAGAGGGTGGCGGCCGCGGTGAGCGAGATCCTGGCGCCGATCCCAGTCACTAGGCTTTTCAGATTCGGTATCAGCCTCCTCGCCGTCATCACCATCACTGAGCCGCTGTCTGTAGCTAAGGTTTTGTGGTTCCACCGCATCGAAAAATATAGTACTGTCCATGAGGTTCGTGTTATGGTGTGACGGTCGAGAACGATAACGATCTGTAGAAACAAGAGCGAAGCGAAGCTTGAGAGCGTCTGCGAGGGAAGTGACCCTCTTCGTACCACCGACGTTTTTGCTTACCACCACTGCGTCCCTCCAGTGGGGAACATTGTTTTTGATCCATCGAGCAATGATTGGTTCCGCGTACAGGTTATCAACAGGCTTGCCGAAGAAACCCTGCATCTGAGAGGCATGAAGGTCAACGGTGACGATATGGTCCACACCTGCCACCACCAGAAGATTGGCCAACATTTTGGCAGTAATGGCACCACGGTGAGCCTTCTTTTTTGACTGTCTTGAATAGGGAAAATACGGCATGACGGCAGTAATTGATTTTGCGGAACCGCCTTTGCAAGCAGCGATCATGATGAGCATCTCCATAACGCTATCATTAGTTTGCGGGCTGCCGCTCTGAACAATGAAGACATCCTCATTTCTGATGGAGGTACCAATCTGTACACTGATCTCCCCGTTTGAGAAATTCCCGAGGTCACACTTACCCAGGTCACTTCCCAACCGTTCGGCAATTTTGTTTGCCAGAACGGGGTGGGACCTGCCTGAGAATATTTTGACACCTCTCATCTTTGGGTCTCCTTTCCTGGTAGGATGGAGGTGGAGAAACGAGTACAATGCACCAGTGGGACAGGGGTAAGACGGAAGAAGAGTTCAACAGGGATAGAATCCAAGTTGATGGTATAACTTCCTGAGGAAGTTTGAAATGGGTGAAACAACAAACTGGAGCAGGAGTGGTGAGGAATTTCAAAGTGAAGCTGTGGTGACTTTTTTGAGATAGTCGTTTAGTTAGTCATTAGCAACAGATAGTGGGGGGCTAGTGGGCTAGTGTTTCGGGACTTAAAACCTTGAATCTGGAGGCAGGAACAATGATCGTCGATTCACGTGATGATGCTCAATCTAATCTTATCAATGCCGCCTGGATCAAATCCCCGGTTGCGCTTCTGTCTGCGCATTCCTTCTATCTATCCATCTCCTCGGGGTTGTGATTCCATGGCTCTTCTCGTCCACATGCATCCACAATGCCTAACGAGCATCCCGAGATTCAAGGAGGAGGTTCCTTGATACTGGCATGGCAGATCAAGAATAAAGAGGTTCTGGTCATTGGCGGAGGTGAGGTTGGTTCTGCCCAATGCCGATTGATTGAGAGATAACGAGTTTTCTAATCAAGCGGATAGGTTGCTGCGGGACGCATTGTCAATCTCCTCAATGCCGATGCAAAAGTCACGGTCGTCTGTCCTCGTGCTGGGCTTAACGAAGAGGTGGCATACAGAGTTGAGCGCAAGCAGGTCACCCACATCGACCGAGTGTTTTTGCCTCTCGATCTCGAACCACAGAAGAATGTCGCAATGGTGCTGACAGCCATCGATGACCCTGATGCTTCATCAAGAATCTGGAAATATTGCAAGAAACTAAAAGTGCCCGCCAATATTGCCGACGTGCCTCCTGAGTGCGACTTTTACTTTGGCAGTGTTCATCGCGATGGCCCGTTGCAAATCATGGTGTCTACAAACGGCAATGGACCAAGATTGGCTGCTGCCATTCGTCGACAGATTGGCGATATGCTTCCCGAGGGCACAGGAGAGAGCATTAAGAAGGTTGGCGAACTTCGCAGGAAACTTCGGCGAGTTGCACCAGGCAAGAGCACACGCGACATCAATAAGCGAATGGGTTGGATGAGCCGAGTCTGCGATAGTTGGAGCACCGATGATTTCAATGCGATGGATGAAACCGACATGCAAGCCTTGGTCGAGTACTACGAATCTGGGAGAGTTCCAAGTTTTGAGGACATTCGCATTAAACCACAGGATGATGTGGTCTGGGAATTTGATGGGTCATTTGGATGGATGTGAACGAAGAGGCTTTTTCTTATGGGGAGCGGCCCAAGTTGCAAGCGTGCGCAAAAGTGTAGGAATATACCGGGTGTCGTAACCAATACTTAATCCGATTGTCAGGGGAAAGCGATTTCCGCGAGATCCAGCCTTGCAGAGACGAAACTGGCAACATTACTCCAGATCATGGTGTTGGCTAACCAATAGATGAAGATGGCTGGCTCGCTTGATGGGCCGAGGGGAGGACTGGTTGTGGCAGATGGAGGGGAACTGTAACAATCAAGGCTAGAGTTGGAGATGACGTATTGTCGGAAATCACTGACACTGGGGACTCCATGTGAAAACAAGATGTCTTGGTAGTAGTCGTAAGACTTCCACGACTACCGACTTACATTGCTGTAGTGGTTCTCGATCTTTACTTTCAACTGTTGCCATTCCTATGACTCTGCAGTGGTCGGCTTGTTCTACCATCTCTTTCTCAAGCCTGGAATTGCCCGTGCCTGGTCGCACGGCTGGCATCAGAACCCCCACTGCCACTCTCAGTCTGTTCCAGAACCTCAACTTCGCAGTAGATTGACAGGCTCTGTCTAATCAAGATGAAGGCCCTTCGTGAAAAACTCAAGGGTAAATATAGACTTCCAAGATTATAAACCTGAGACTTCAACTTGATGATGGATCACTAGATACCAAGTTGCACGATGCGAAGATCAAAGCCATTCATCTCAAGCACAAAATAGGCAAGCTCGGCAACATTGTCAATACCAATCATCGCCATGATGAGGAACATGAGCAAGCTACCGACCGCAAAAGAACCGCCATATGTGATAGTCATCGCTTCAAGTCATTCTTCCCGGAGCGCGACGCCAACAACATCAAATGGTATGTCGATGGCCGTGACTATATGTGGGCCGTCTCTGTAGGACTCGAGTCTGCCAAAGAAACCATTTATATCGAAGACTGGTGGCTATCCCCGGAGTTGTTCTTGCGTCGTCCGCCATTTTTCAACCAAGAATGGCGTCTTGATCAAATCCTCAAGCGCGCCGCCGAGCGTGGTGTTCAGATTTATGTTATTGTCTACAAGGAGGTTTCACAGGCTTTAACTTGCAATTCTGCCCATACCAAGCACGCCTTGAGGGCGCTTTGCCCAGAGGGTACCCCTGGACATGGCAACATTCATATCATGCGTCATCCAGATCACAATGTCTTCGAGAACTTTGGTGACATGACTTTCTACTGGGCTCATCATGAGAAATTCATCGTCGTCGACTATCACCTCGCATTCATTGGAGGGCTGGATTTGTGTTATGGTAGATGGGATATTAGGCAACATATCCTCGCCGATGTGCATCCATCTGGCGTTGTCAACGAAATCTTTCCAGGACAAGACTTCAATAACAACAGGTAAGAGCCATCTTCCGGCTCAAATCGTCCACAGCTCACTGACTATTTTCCAGAATCATGGATTTCCAAACTGTTGAAGATTGGTCCAACAACGAGTTGAACAAGACTGACTACGGAAGAATGCCATGGCACGATGTCGCCATGGGACTGGTCGGAGAGTGTGTAATTGACATCGCCGAGCATTTCGTCTTGAGATGGAATTTCATTAAGCGGGACAAGTACAAACGTGATGAGGGAGTCGACTATCTCTGCCTGAGTACAAGATCTCGCTCTGATGGTTCTAATCCCGATGAAGATCTCATTGCTGTACAACGTCCCAAACATCCGGTAGGAAATTACATCGACCATCCTTTGACCCCTCTGGAAGGGAAAGGACTACAGAACGCAGGCTCAGTCCACGCTCAAATCGTACGCAGCAGCGATGATTGGAGCAGCGGCATTTTGCTTGACCATAGTATCCAAAATGCCTATATCGAAGTGATTGAAAAGGCACAACATTACGTCTACATCGAAAACCAGTTCTTCATCACAGCCACAGGTGATCAGCAAGCCCCAGTCAGCAACACCATTGGCCGCGCCATGGTAAACGCATGCATTCGTGCCCACGAGGAAGGTCGAAAGTTCCGCATCATCATTGTCATTCCCGCCATCCCGGGCTTCGCAGGCGATCTTCGAGAAGACGCCGCCATTGGTACGCGTGCCATCATGGACTATCAATTCAAGTCCATCAATCGTGGAGAACACTCCATCATGGGTCAGCTCACCAAGGCCGGCCTCGATCCGACGCAGTACATCTTCGTGTTCAACCTCCGTGCCTATGACCGTATCAACAAAACCCCTGCGCTCATTAAACAAGAAGAAGAATCCGGCGTCACGTATCAACAACTCCAGCGCGCCGAAGCCGAAGAAATCATGGGCTCTGGCATTCACGGCTACGCAGGTGACTCCTCATCAGACGAAGAAACTGCAGACCTGGCCGTCAGCAAAGACGAACACGAGCGAATCATCGACCGAAAACGCAAATTCGAAGCTTCCAGACGACACGGCGGAGCCGAAGACCCCATCACTTCAACTGATTCGATTGCTGAAGACGCCATGGCGCGCGGCGGGCTGGTCAGTGAGGAACCGTGGGAAGGCGAGCCGGAAGACGAGAAGGAGAACTTCGTGCAAGAGGAACTCTACATCCACGCGAAACTCCTGATCGCCGACGACAAGACCGTCATCTGTGGGTCCAGCAACCTGAACGACCGCTCGCAATTGGGCCGACACGACTCGGAACTCTCCATCGTCATGACCGACACCAAGATCCTGGAGTCCACCATGGACGGCAAGCCCTACCAGGCAGGCCACCACGCCGCAACACTCCGCCGACATCTGTGGCGCGAACATCTCGGCATAATTGAAGCACAGGAAGTCGACGGCAGCAACGATCCAAACGCACAGCCGCCCACAGTCTGCCCGAACGACTCATATTCAGGCGAAGAGTGGGATTTCGTTGCGGACCCGCTCGGAGACGCTGTCTGGGAGAAATGGACGTCCCAGGCCACAACCAACACCGAGGTCTACCGCCACTTGTTCCGTGCAGATCCCGACAACAACATCAAGACATGGAAGGACTACGACTCCTTTGCGCCTCGCAAGACAATCAAGCAGGGCCATCTCCACGATCCGCATATGCCGGCAGAGTTGATCAGGCAGGAAATGGACAAGATCCGTGGACATCTCGTCTGGATGCAATTGGATTTCTTGTGCGAGGAGGAAATGGCCGAGAAGGGTATTCAAGTCAACTCTATGACTGAGGCGAGTCTTTCCTTCAATCTATCCTCTAAAACTATTTCTCGTGAACAATTTACTAACAATCTTTCGTCTCTGTAGAGTATCTATACCTAAATACACAAAGGTGTGGTATGGTGAGAGTCCGGGTGTTTTACCAGCCCTACGGGACGAGGCTGAGAAGAAGGCGTCCGCGAGCGGATCCGGAGACTTGGTGAGGAAATCTTTGGCCAACCGGCTGGCCCACGGGAGTGCACGAAATCATCCTTTATAATGCTTCGTTTTTCATCATTACCAATTACCTAGTTTCATGATTACCCAAGCGTCAACGAGACGAGATGGAATAAAAGGCAAGACCTCGTTGTCGCCAGCAAACCAAAAGATCCCATGCAGGGGGAAAAATTAAATACCAACTATCGACTTCTAAACCCTAACTTGCCCATGTCGATAGTCTATTCTCCTGCTGACTCATTGTATCCTATCCCGCTCCCAATGCATGCTCTTAACGTCATATTCGCTAGACCATTCCATCGTTATGCTAACGGCACTATCATCACTAACTCCGGAGTGGCATAGCCTTCTCTTGAGTCTCTCTACCATGAATTCAACTTCTCTCATGGTGCCTTTTATACTGTATCGGAGGAAGGAGTACATGTCGTGGATAAATTCGCCGAGTTTTAAGCGGGAGGAACAATGATTCAAATAGCATTTCATGATCGTAAAGTCGTGATGCATTAGTTGATGATGAATTGCGTACCATTATCCCGCCTACCGTGACCATCCTCAATCTAACTCCTTGTTTCCATTCAATCATAGGTATACGTCTCATCAAAGCATTCTGTTGGTCACCTGGGACCAGTCCCTCGATCCTGGCGTCTCTCTCTCTCCCCCCCCTCTCTCTGTCTGTGAAGTTCTGAGAACTCGGGCAATAGGCTGGTAGAGTGTTAAGGTGCACCTAGTGCCCAACGACCCTAGTTTGAGGGCCCCTACTATATAGCTTGGTGTATATAGGGGGGCGTCCCCATCGCAGTTCGAGGGCCTCCAAGCAATTCATTCATTCATACCTCGCCTCATAAAAGCATGGTCTCCACTGGTGAACCCCCTATTTTGGGTGATAATCGTCCAAACGCTCATGCTTCCTTTCCGCACGTTTGGATTCGTCTGCTCTGTACAGTGTGTCAATGTAGTCTTTGAACTCCTTGGACAGCTCGACCACGGCTCGGAGGTGCTCATCCGTGAGTAGAATCTTGCCCTCCTCGTCCTTCTCCGAGTCATATTCCGCAAGCGCCACTGCTGTTTGAAATGCTGTCTGAGCCTCAGCACAAGTCCTCTTGCGGTCGTATTGCATTTGTTCTGCAAGGGATCAATCTAAAGCTAGGTGATCGCTGCACTTACCATTTCTGATCTCTCTTCCGTTCCACTTGATTCCTCCCATTACCTTTCCCTTCATGTACTCCTTAGCTTCAATACTGAGACGCATGTAATCTCCTCTCTCCTTCTTGAGTTTGTCAACAAATGTTTGCCACACTTGCTGGCGTTGATCGTTGGTGAAGTCAGGGTAGTAGATTTTGACATGAATACGTGAAATGAATGCGTCGTCGAAACTGCCGACCCGGTTAGTCGTGAGAAAGAGAATGCCATCATAGAACTCGAGTGCACGCAGGAACCCTGTTGCGTAGAGAGAAGTGTGTTAGCCGGTACTCATTCTCCGTCAGAACAACATTAGAGGACTGGAGGACTTAGAAGTTAGGAGTGCATGAAAAGTGGCATAGTGTCTGGCAGTTAGTCTGTACAACCTCTGTCGATGTTCACCAGTTAACTGATCCAATGAGCGTGTTCCCGCGACACATGGGCCAATCATCGGAGCCAGCTGTTTTCAGGGGTGGTGTCAACTAAACGCCACACACTGTACGGATAGACTCCGTTGTCCATGAGTTGCCTCTCGATGAGAGCGTAAGGACAGTAAGATTCGTTTCAATCTTCTAGGGAATGATCCCTATAAGAGTCACAAAATGGCGCTTACCGGCGACAAGACTGTTCCGGGTGAGGTCACTAGATGACCTCCTTTCCATAAACACATCCGCTTCATCGATCAAGAGAACCGCGTTCCAACTCATGGCCATTTTGAATTTGTTCGTCAATGTTTCCTCGATCTTTGATGGCTCGATGCCTATGTCGCTACTCGTGAGGATCATGAGTGGCCTCTTCGTAAACTCCGCAATGCATTCTTCCTTCACTTAGCTCCGAAGTCTTGAAAGGGGTCATGAGGGTCACTCACCAGCGGTACATGTCTTACCAACGCCAGGCTTACCATGGAGGAGGAAGATCAAGCCGTGGCCTTTTCCCTTCACAAAATCGGCGGTCCATTGTCCCTTCGTCATGGCCTCTCCATCTTTGTTGGTCCTTGAAAAACTTTTTGCCAGCGCCTTTAAGCTCCGAACTCGATCAGCGTCCATCACCAAGTTGTTTATCATGCTCTCGTCGAATTGCGGGTCCGAAAATTTCGAAACACGGAGCCACTCTGCTCTTTTTGTCAGCATGCGCAACATCAGTGGCATTAGAAGGGTGTCGGACCCCACGCGCGCGTTTTGAAGACGAAAGCTGGTATTTCGACAGGCAACAACATGTATTGATGATCGAGCAAAGTCCCATGAGTATATGGACTAAGAAAAGCGTAGCCTTCGAACGCCGAAGTAAACGTGCTATCACGTCCAACTTTTTCCTGCTCACAAACCTTACATGAACAATCCGATCGCCGGGCGACGAGGTCTGATGTATCGACCTCGAAAATAGGATGGATTGTATTGCCACTGCCATCCATTTCGGTGTACATTGAACAATCCAACATTACCATACTTTCAACCTAGGACAGCATTAGTGGTGCGCTCAGCATCAAAGCTATTTTAGAGACACTGATCTCAAGTTCACTCCACTCACCTTTCGGAATGGTGTCCTGCTAGTCTTGCCGTTATAGTACCGACATTGTTTTCTCAGCATACTCCACAACAGCTTACCACTCTCCACAAATTTTCTTGCCGTCAGATCAGATCGTGGAGCCTCATTCTCGAGGAGACCGAACTTGAGCGGCATCTCTCCGTCCCACTTATCGAGGGTAGTCCAAAGCCTCATTCGCACAGCCACGTTGACATCGAGCTCGAAATTCCAATTACTGATGCTCCAGCTGCTGGGTGGATCATTCAATGTACCCCCCCTTACTCCGTAAATCACCTTTGGCCGCAGTTTTTCAGCTTCATCGTTATCATCCCCAACTAGTTCGAGAACCGTCGTCCCTGGTTTGAACAGTAGCCACTGATACTCCCAAGTAGTATATCCTCGTCTAATTCGATCCTGTTCGAGCCGTACTCCCGGCATGATAGTCTTGTCCAAATAGTCTAGTAGTAGAGTGAGGTGCTCAGCAGCGTTTTCTTCTCGTTGACACAGTTCTTGATCTACAGGAACAGACGCACACCTGTCCCGAAAGGCAATCAGTTCGTCGAAGTGATGAACCAGCACTGGATAAGGGCGACGGATCGTTATTGCATCACCCGAGAGATCTTGATCTGGATAGTAGCGTACCACTGAGCGCAAAGCATTTACCTACATTCGCATATGATTAGTTCCCTTATCCTGATAGAAAGAGATTCCTTCAGGGCCCTGGGCTTCAGTTTAAGATGAGCTTAAAACGTACCACCGCCATGGACGTTATCCGCATATGATACGAAGGTGTTTCATAGGTACGAGCTGCTAGAAACTTCTTGGACTCGTCCTCTGTGCTCATTTCGGATCTTCCTCGGATGCTGTATCTCCGGATGAGCACGAACACTGTCTCAATAGAAATGGGTTGAGAACTGTAATCGAAACTGTTGACATGTTCATCTCGAATGATGTTACCACTGGTTGCATCACAATACTCAACGCGATATTGGATTCCGCTGCTGTTATCAGCGCCGTCAGTGCGACCGCGTTTGCTGTAACCGTCTTGAGAATGCTCTCGGACACTTTGATCTGTCACCATGGCGAACTGGTGTGTGGCTTCCTGTATCTTAGCTTGATCTTCTTGGCTATGTTTCGCCTTAATGACCTGGGGAAGTTTGCTCTGCAGCGCTGAAGAACTGATGAAGTGCGAGAATAATTTGAAGCGTTGGGAAGTTGGGTTTTGACAATAAGGCTGAAAACCTCTTCAACGTTGTCTCAGTGTCTCCCAAATCACAATGGATGGTGTTGGAAATGTCCAATCAGAGCAGCTGCTTTGGAGAGGGCCGCCGCAGGCTCCTTAGGCTAAGGCGAGGGGCAAAGCTGCTGCGCCAGGTCGGTTCTGTCCAATGATGCTTGGGGGACATATGGCGTTGTGTACCTAGCTTACTAGGTAGATAGCCTTGACTGATTCGATGGGATCTTGAAGCACTTGAAGAGTCATAGTCTGTCACAGAATCTCCGGGGTTCTGGGAAACCCGAGCCACAGCCTAGTCGATCGAGTGACTAAGTACGTACTCGTAGGACTTGAGTTCCATTCGCTCAATATCCAGTTCTTTTCAATGGGCGCAGGACAGGTTTGTGTGTTTTTCTGTTCACAGTAATTAGAGGCTTTTGGGGTCTTATAAGACGAGCTTTAATTAGGGTTTCGGAAAGCGTCGTGAGACACTCCCAGCCTAAAGGCGGTTCCTGTGGGAACAGTAATTACAAGCTGAGGAGGCTCATCAGGCGGGTCAGTTATTGCTTAAGGTTCCAAGCCCCTTAACTTAGGTAGCAATGCAACTCCGGGCATGACAGCACTCGAAGATCACATATGCTGTTTTTCTCCCTGCCACTCGCGGTACTGACCGATCACACACATATGAGTATGCTGTTCAATGATGCGTAAAGCAGCTAAACATGAACGGTGCTATTGATGGCATATTATTGTCGAGAAGCGTGCAAATAATGCCGACACCAAAATAGACCTGGTAATTCCCATCTCTGTCCCGCTTTACTCAAAACCCTCACATTGTTTCGCGCTCTTCACCTCCTGAAGCCACGGCAGGCGATACTTAACCCACAACTCGACCTGAGGGGACCCAAACCCTTCTTCCAACCCGCCTTGTGCCCTCAATTCACCCTCAGCACCATCCAAAGTACCTGCAAGCACAATCAACACGCCTGGAAATCCGCCCGGAGCGCGTTTGTACAGCGTGGATGGACACTTGGAACAGCCATAGAACTTGATCTCCATGCCCGTCTCATGGACAGTCGTTGTCTCACGCGGTTTCGAATTCGACTTTGATGAGAGCTCAAATGACACGCCCGGAGGTGGTGTCTCGGTCGCTGATGCTGGATCTGGGACCAGAATGCATGGTGTGTAGGCACTGCTGGTGAGTTTTCGGCATGTCAGGCAGTGACAGATGCCCTGTTAATGCCATTTTGGTAAGTCACTGTGCTTGGATTTCGCCCTGCTGATCACCGAAAGAGGAAGTTCCATGGACTGATACCGCAAGTGATATGGGAATGGTAAGTCGTTAAACATACCTTGAGGAGAGGCTCGCCGTCGAACTCATAACTGAGATCACCGCACATGCAAGACCCCTTGGTTGGCATTGTTTATCTCGTGGCTTGAATTTCTGTCGCTCGTTGGCTTCGGTATTGGTGCTATAAAGACGCAGATGGATGTCGGGAAGTCAGTCGCAACACACCACTTGTGCAAGTGAGATTCGGCGGCGAGATGCTTCAGAATTGGTTTCTGTGCTTCTGAGCGATGCTGTCGGTGTCTCTTCGTTTTCCGAAGCTACGGGATGACGGTGTATGAAGAAGACGAGCACGAGAGGTGGGAGCGAACTCTATATATCTGTTCACAACGGCCGCCTCGGGCCAGAGAGCTCTTCATCACCCAGTAACAAGCCCTCGTATTGATAACTGAAGGGTAGCCCGGTCCAGACCAGTTAGGTGCAAACCTAAACGAGCAGGGTTTGGTCCACAGCATGATTTCGAGGAAGCCTAGTATCACGGTTGTGCTCGTTTCTTCAGCACACGGCGGTCCAATCACCGTTGCCAGCCACGTATGTTCCGAGACTCTGGATGGACCGTACATTACCAGCACCTAGAAAATGCTCGTGGTATCTTCTCTCTGCGAACCACTCGTTTCGATCCCCTCGATAGAGAGCAACCCAAAGGGCCGTGCTTCCATGAAGGCCAGGGTCCCTTGCGAGCAAAGCCGTCCAGATATGAAAACTGTAACTGCGAATTGCTGGAAAGCCTCGAGAAAGTCAAGCCCATTCAGGCCTGAAAGACGAGCATCTTCTCATTCTGGGATCAGGAAAGTTTCAATTCGAGGGCCTGGATGCCTTGTCTTTCCCTCCCCAGAAAAGGTGGGGCAACGTGAGTCCAGATTCTGGGGAATGGAGTTGTGCCGAAACTATCTTTCAGCCGCATACGAGATTTTGCCGGGACTAGACTTCAACTTGCACGAAGGGGGCGAGCATTCTCGGGTTGGGTCTCTGCGAAGGAAGGCAAGGTCATTTTGCAGGACGAACAGCTCTGAATTGTCACGTTGGGTTGGTGCGGGTCGGTGCATGATTGCGTGAGGAAGCACTGGTGCTGGAAGTGGGCTATCTGATACGTGGAGAGATGTGTGAACTATGCTCGGGAATATATCTTCAAGCCCTCCTGAAATATAACGTCTGGTCTTATTCAAGGCGTCCCGTAGCAAACATGCAGTCGTCATTAATGTATATTCACGATGAGTGCAGAATCCCCTCCGCGTTGGATGAGATATATTGCCTGATCCATGAAGATCCAAAAGTGTACCACCACGTTGCACGAAATATAACAAGCCTTCACCCATAGTCCCTCGACTCTTCATTCTCCCCATCCTCATCCCTCGCCTCCCGCTCCGCCAAAAGCTCAAAATCAACCTTCTCGCCGAGATCCCTATCCTCGAGAAACGTCCTGCCCCTCAACTTCTCCGGCAAATATTCCTGCTTGACTTCGCCATCAACATAGTCCGGATTATACTTATACTCCTGGCCATAGCCCAGCTCCTTCATCAAGCGAGTCGGCGCATTCCTCAGGTGAACCGGGATCGGCAGACCCGCGATGCCCGGCTCCTGCAGCGCACGCAGCGCATTGCCCAGGCCGCGGTACGCTCTCGTCGACTTCTTTGCCCGGCACAGCGCAACTGTGACATGCGCCAGATTGATGCGCGCCTCGGGCATGCCGACCTTCTCTGCTGCCGTATATGCTGCCGTCGCGAGCGGTAGTAGGGTATTGTCCGCGAGGCCGACGTCCTCGGACGCGATGACGATCATCCGCCGTGCGATGTACAGCGCGTCTTCCCCGGACTGAATCATGCGTGCGAGATAGTACAGAGCGGCGTCGGCGTCGCCGCCGCGCACCGACTTGTGGAACGCCGAGATTGTGTCGTAGTGTTGGTCGCCTGCGCGGTCGTAGACGAGCGTCTTGGTGAGGGCTTGCTTGAGTGATTCCAGCGTCATGCTCGGCCGCTGGGAGAGTTCCATCGCGAGCTCCAGTAGATTCAGCGCGGTGCGTGCGTCCCCATCGGCGAATGCGGCCAAGTAGGCGATCAACTCATCATTAACCAGCGGCGAGGGATTGTAGTTGTCCCTCTCGGCTTCGACGGCCCGCTTGAGAATCTCACAGACATCCGCATCCGACAACTTCTGCAACGTAAAAGTGCGACAGCGACTCAACAGCGCATTCTGGACCTTGAAGCTAGGGTTTTCCGTCGTGGCACCAATGAGCGTGACATGGCCCGCCTCGACGGGTCCCAGGAAGACGTCCTGCTGGCTCTTACTGAAGCGGTGGATTTCATCGCAGAAAAAGATGGTCTTGCGGGATGTAAGGGCCAACTCGTTTCTGGCCTCGGCGAATATTTTCTTGCACTCGGCGACGCCCGAGCTCGTGCTGTTGATCTCGACGAAGCGGCTGCCGACCATGGATGCGATGACGCGCGCGATGGTCGTTTTGCCCGTCCCCGCCCCGCCCCAGAGGATCATGCTCGGCACTCGGTCTTGCTCGATCAAACCCCGGAGCACACCGTCCGGCCCGACGAGGTCTTGTCCGCATACGTCGTCGAGCGTCTTGGGGCGCATGCGCTCTGCCAGTGGTGCTGCTTTTTCGAATGCGCCGTTCGTCTTTAGCTTTTTCGCTGGCGGGGGTTGCGACCGCTGTTGTGGCGTTGTTGGAGCGGCCGCCCCATAGATATCAGCATGGCTGCCGCTATTTACATGTTGTGACCCCTCGCTCTTCTTTCCCGCATGCTGCTGCGATGGCAGCTGTCTTGATATCCAACTCACCGCTGCAGCATCGTCGTGCTGCCGCTGAGGACCCGTC
Source organism: Exophiala bonariae (assembly GCF_035927105.1). NCBI lineage: Eukaryota > Fungi > Ascomycota > Eurotiomycetes > Chaetothyriales > Herpotrichiellaceae > Exophiala > Exophiala bonariae. The sequence continues at coordinate 87,758 of NW_027042523.1, read as the reverse complement.
TTGTTTCGATCCCTCATTGACGAACCACCGACTGGCTGAGAAGAGGAGAAGATGGGAGTTGTCATGGCCGCAGCATCGCGCTTCGCCGGGGTCTTGAAGAAGCTGGCAACCGACGCTGCCGGTGTGCCATTGGATGAAGTTGAGGCATTATGATTATTATCCTGCTGCGTTGACGGTGGTTCGATGTCTTGGATACAGTTGGAATCGATGTGGTTGTTGATGTTGGCTTGTTTCACCGACTGGCCGCAGATGGGACAGTTGACCATCTTGAAATCTCCATGCTTCTAAGGAAGAGGAGATGAGGTGCGTAGGGAACGGGGAGTGAACGAGAGGGACGATGATGATCTGCGTAGACAAATGGGTGCAAGCAAATAATTGATCGCAGGTTCCTGCTACGTAGATTAATGACGAAAATTATCCCCGCGTACGCGTCGCGGTTTGGAGAAAGGCTCTAAATAAGTGCGCGGCGAGGCTGAAGACCCCTATCACAAGTATCATATCCTTTAAATTGTTCGCTAATGATATAACAGCTTTAAGCCAAAATACCATGTAGTTCTAGACATATCACTCAAGCTTCGAGCGATTTCTATCATCAGAACTCCACAAAGCTCGACACCAATCCATATCTGTCTCACCCCCAAAAGGTCATGAAGAGAAATAATTCTTCAAACCCAACAACCTCTTCTTCGCATCATCCAGTACATCATCATTTTTACACACGGCAAACCGCATCCAATCCTCCGCGAGGTGCGCCTTCTCATCAGTATAGAACTCCGTCGGCGGGATCGCCGCCACCCCAAGCTCCATGATCAGGAACCAAGCCATCTGGAAATCCCGCGGCCTGTCCTTGACATGGTCGGGGAACTTGTAATCGGCGGGAAGTTTGACTTTCTTGAAATTCGCCAGCACGAAGTAGCCTCCCTCGGGAACGGAATAGGGGATGTCCAACTCGTCGAAGACCTGGCAGAAACGTTCCATTTTGCCCTTCATCTCGTCGACCGCGTCGGCCCAGAAACCTACTTTGTCTGCTTCTTCGAAGCCGATGGCGGCGGCTTCCTGGAGCGGGGAAACGCTTGAGTAGCATATTCGGGTGTGTGCTGCGGCGGCGTATTTAACGAGGTGTGGCGGTCCGATCAAATAGCCTACGCGCCAGCCTGTCGCGTAGAAATTCTTACCTGCGGAACCCACTGTGAGGGTTATCTCGGCGAGTTCAGGGGATAGCGTAGCGATACGGGTGAATGGGACGTAGTACAAGCGATCGTAGACTTCATCGGAGAGAATGATCACCTCATGTTTCAGACACAAATCTCCTATCCGCTGCAGCTCCTCTCTACTGAAGACCTTGCCGACTGGGTTGTGCGGGGTGTTGAGGACGATCATCTTGGTCTTGGAGCTGAATGCCTTTTCCAGCTCATCAAAATCGATGGTCCAATTCGCGGCGGAGGATGTTCTCTCGGCGCCGTCTTTCGGAGGCTGCAGAGGAACATATTTGATGACACCACCTGGCATCTCAATATTGCTGATATATTGGTCGAAGAAGGGTTCGAAGACAATGACTTCGTCGCCTGGCTCTATGAAGCCCATGAATGCGCTCAGCATGCCTATGGGAATGCTCTCTTGTCAGTCCATGATTTCTTAATTGTGGCAACCCATCTCTTTTCAAATGTAGCACTCACCCTCGTTCGCACCAGTTGTAATGGTGACTTCAGTTTCAGGATCAAGGGTCCTCCCGAAGAAAGGCGAGTAGGCGTCGGCAATAGCCTTCTTCAGTCTGGGTCGTCCTCTGGTCGGGGAATATTGGTTGCATTCAACTCTGTCGAGCGCACTCTTGGCCGCATCGAGAATGAACTTGGGAGGGTTATATCCACTATGAGAATCTTTGATCAGCAACCTCTTCTCTCAACCCAGCAAGCCAAGAATCCAAATATCATATTTACTCACAAAAACCCTTGTCCCATGTTCACTATCGGCTGGACAGGACTAGCGGCCGCGGCTTCATTGACAATCGACCAGACATCCTGTTTCTGGCCAGCGACACGGCGCGCCGGTGTGAACTTCTCTGCCATCTTCGAGGTCGAGGAGATATTGCGCCTTGGGGTGGAGATCCCTGTGGCGTTCAGAATCAACCGTGAGAGAGTGCCGCCCCCAGCAGTAGAGGAAAAGGTAAGGACAGAGCGAGACGCAGGATAGCGGGTAGCGGCGACAATGGGGGACGTTAGAAAGCAGATGGTCATCGAGGACGAAGAGGACAAGAGTGCGAGGAAAGTAATATTGAAAAAAATATCCTGGATGACCAATACGCAATTGCCTATGGAGAAGTCCTGTCCATTGGAAACGAGCGAGATAGAATGAACTGAGTCAAACACCGACAGCTTATTGGAAAGATGGGAAATGATGAAATTGCGTGCTGTGCCTGCGTACCCTCAAAAGATACGACTTGGGAGGGACTGAAGGTCGATGCTTCCCGATGCTCGGAGTGCCAGTGAGGGGCATTATTGGGGTTGACAGTTGCTTGAAGTGGCGGAGAACTGACCGAGGCTGACGCTTTTCAATAGGCGGGCCTACATCACTTCAACAGCCAAAAATGAATCAAAGCAGAAGATTAATCTCCTTCGCTGTATTCATTCCCAGTAGAGGAGGTGTATACTGTATATATAAAAACGGTGTATATATAGGTATCGGCTCATCGATACGTCGGTCCTTCTTCCTTTCCAACTCATCTGGACGTCTTGTCATAAATATGGTCGTATCAAAGACAAAGTGTGAACACCACGACAAGTAAAGTAATACCCAAATGCTTTTGACGCCGTTGCCGAATGCAATTCTTTCCTATCCATAGCCAATGCCAATGCTGAAGCCATAGACTTATAGTTCATCATTTCCCCCTGTTGGGAAGGCTGTACATTATGTCCATATCTCTTTCAAGCGTATCTAACACTTTGACCTCGTGGAGGTCCACCATACCCACTTGGTTGCCAACCGCCGTAGCTCGGTGCAGGCTGTGGAGGATACCATGGGCCTGAGTTTTGTTGCATTTGTACTGGCGAGGGTGCGTAATTACCTCCATACCCACGATCATGCATCTGAGGTGGAATAGCTGGACCATCCCAACCGCCGCGAGGTGGATTTCCACCCAAATTTCTTCGGTTTCGATGAGGCGCCATACCAGCAGTCTTTCTGTGTCTCGACCGTCGACATGATCGAACTATACAACTAAGAATGGCGAGTAACAGTAGACCTCCAAGTGCACTCGCCAGACCAATGACCAATGGTTTGTTGTCATCAATCCACGACTTGACTTCTCCGCCAACGGTGCTTCCACGACACACGCCATTTTCGCAGTGGCCGCCACCACCACAGACGGTGCCATCCAAAAAGTTTTGTTGCATGCTATAACACACATTCGATCCAAAGTCAGGGCTGGCACAGCTTAGACTGCAGGTCTGACTATTACAGGCATAAGTGTCGTTGCCTTCGGTATAGCTGCCCATAAGGGTCTTGCACTGCAGATCTCGACTTGTGCATTGTCCACTTGCACACTTGAGGCCACTGCCACAATCGTTGCCATCGGGAGCCGTAGTATCTGCTGGACAACTGCCATTAGTGCCAGAGCAGGTCTCCTGTGGATCACATTGACCAGTGCTTGCACGGCATACAGCACCCGCAGCAGCAAACTGGCACTGCGATGTACAACATCCCTCATTGCTTGAATCACATACGGCTCCTTCCGCGAATTTGCAGGTGGTTGGATTGCAGCACGAATTTCCACTGCAACCTTGCTCACCACCACAATCGCAATCTTCACCTTCTTCGACGATACCGTTACCACACTGATTGCCACTGATGGTCACGACACCTTTGTTATCGGTGAGACAGCTCGACTGAACGGAGTTCCGGCCAATGGCACTGCAAATGTTGCCGACTGAGCATGGTGAGAAGGTGGAGATGGAAGCGGCCGAGAAGGGGTTCATCATGTACTGAGCATTGGCATCACAGGTGGATGAGCTCGCAGGACAGCATTGTCCCGAGTTGACCACATTGGAGTCCTGACACGCGCTGGAATCACAGTCGTGAACTGCACCAAAAGTGTGACCCGTTTCGTGGGCAAACACTTGCCACTCACTGGACGTCTTGGCGATGACATTGGCTCCCGTCACGCTTTGCGAGCTTCCACTGGTATCTGTTTGACTGGTAGCTCCATGGTTGCACAATTGACCAAGCCAGGCGAGACCAACTTCGGCTCCAGTATTGCAAGTGGTGAATAGTGACCAGTACGCATTGTCATCGCCCCGCTGTCCTCGCCATGCAGAGAAGAGATTCAGCCGTTGAGTGATATCGGCGCCGGAATTGCAGCCCACGTTCCACGGCGTTTGGCTACTGGCTGTCCCGGGGCATTCGGCATCAGAGACAGTCAGATTTCTCAGCCCCAATGTGATATTGAATGTAGACTGATACAAATCGGAGGCGGTGTTGACCTGTTTGATGATGTTGGCTCGGACCGAGTCAGTAGAATTGAAACTGGCAGTATAGGAACAATCCGTGGCAACACCAAGAAGGGCAACTTTGCGGGTGGTAGGACAACCCTCTGTACTCCCAATGGTGGATCGAAGATTGACACCCGCAGAGTTACCGCTTCCGGCACCACCGCCGTCGATGTTTTGACGTTTGCCAAATAGATTCGCCACAGACATGGTTCCCCAAGTACTTTCATCCCTCCTTAGCTTCAGCTCGCGGTAGATAGGATGATCGGGATGGGTGTTGAAATCCAGCTGGTCGGAACCACATGACTTTGCGAGACTACGTTTTAGATCGAGGTGACGATAAGGATCCTGTTGGCTGACATCGCTGTCCCGCCACACAGTCATGTACTCGTCGTCGTCCAATTCTAGTTCGGGATCAAACTCATGCTTCGTCGACATGTAAGCAGAACTCAATTGAATGTGATGATGGTTGCCCATGATGGTGAAGGCGCCTTCGAAAAGAGGGCGAACGCCGTCTCGGGATACGAAAATGCGAGCCCAACCAACGTGAGAAGAAATACCATCCTCGTCAACGACGTAAGATTGACCTTGGTAGACTTTGTAATCCTCTCTCTGCATCTTTTCGGCATGCCTGACATTGCCATCCTTGTCGATAAATTCGGTGTATGAGTCGTCGTGGATAATGTCATGATTGGGTTCTAGACTTAATCGAACATGTTCGGCATGGTTATGAAGGTCGAAGGTTATGTCGAAGGTTGAGAAAGCATGTACTCTTTGCGAAGGTGTATGTAACCGGGGGTCTTCGATTAATGATATGTAGTTTAAAGGATTTCTTGCCTTCGAGTGAGCATCGACTGTTGATGTGAGGAAGAGACATGAAGCGGCCAGGGCAGCAACATCTCTGAAGAAGCGCATAGCGCTCGGTTGTATAGGTGGTGATTAAGTGGCTTAGGGCTGCGGTTATTGCATGAGAGCGAGAGTAATAGTAGAGTGGTGATAACGAAAGGGTTATACCAAAGGGTACAGATGAATGTACAGCGACAGTTAAGGGTGGCGGCGGTTGGTAGGGGAGGAGATGGGATGGAGATGGAGAGCGAGAGAACAATGATGATGATGAGGCGGCCGCCAGACTCGAAGACAAGAGGAGAGACGTTCGAAAAGCGAGAGTGTAATGCCCAGACGGAGTACTCGGGTACTTTGAAAGTTGCTAAAGGAATGGAGTGTGGTGGTGGTGAGTGGTGAGTGATGACGGATAACGAGTAGAGGACGGACGGGATTGAAGGTCAAAGATTCGTTTATGGTGGTAGGCGCAGTCTTTGGGGCAGTGGAGCAGCCGCTGCAGCTGCAGTTGGGAGTGGTGGCCAGCAAAAGACGAACCTGAACGCGTGGCACACCCTCTTGAGTTCTTGGGTCGCTTCACCTGGCTGCTTCTTGGCGTCTGATTCAGATGTAACCAGCCTCTTGAAAGCTCCCGCACTTTTGGCTGCAGCTTACACCTAAACTCCGACACTCCAACGCCCGTGGACAGCGTAATCTAGGCCATCGAACCCCGACGATTATTCACCACCAGACATCAGGCCAATGCCCCAACCACTCAAAGGACTACCTACCTACTTGTAGGTATCCAGAAATAACCCCCCCAGCCCGGTCAACGGACACAAACACAAGCATATTTCTATACGAGATCTGCACCACGCAGAGCATTTCATACATAAGCCACTCTGTCTCCTGCATGATATCCTACAAAATACACCGTACCTAGGGTAGGTACTCAAATCACTCCAAACAATTGTCTTGGAGAAGTGAAGAGAAATCGTCATGCCGTAACGGAGGTCCTCGTGAATAGACTTCCTTCAACGACATCATTACCCGCTGGACGCCAATGCTCACGAATATCATTCTATCGACATATTGTCTGTATCGTCCCCACTAATCAATACTAAGTAACGGACTCGAAAGCTCGGACTCGCGGCAACCGGATGCGATTAGGCTATCGCTCTGCAGACTAGCTCCGTGAAATCTCCAAAGGACACGCAATCCAGTGCTTGCTCCAAATGGTCACGCACTCCATTTGATAACTGCAGACTACAGGTGTGCATAAAAATTGAATAAAATAGTTCACCCGCGCTCTCTCTTGTTCTCTCCATCACCAACCAGTATCTCGCCTTGATGACCGATCCGGCCAGGCAATAATCAAATCTGTGAAAGTCCCAGCCTCACATGCCGCGCAGACGACAAGGCCAACACCGGGCGAGTTGCCCTTGAGGCCTGAACGACGATTGTGCCCAGCCGAAATGGGAAACGCCTGGGCAAACGTTAGGCGCAGTCTCATCGTGATCCTACCCGGCCTCCGAACCCTTAGGGCCAACGACCATCCACCCATTCCTGGACACTTCAAACACGTTCCAAACGCTGCTACTCTCCCGCAGTACTGGGTGCTCGCAGCATCAGATCCCTTTTTTCGCAGTGTTATAATCCTGTGATTGTCCCTTGATAATTTTAATTTATTACTGTTGGTACTTGGTCATCCGTGTTCGATCATAATGCCATTTTTGTGAGACCATCAAATTCCCAAATTCTTCATATTCCCTGGTAAGGCATACCGTTCCCTGCTTGGCTGCTACCTCGGATGCTTCCTGCTCCATTGCGAGATGCCCCTGCTCTGTCTGTTGCAGATGAAGCTTTACTTGATCTCTGACCCATCTTTTCAGCTGGCTTCCGTCTCAACACCAGGCTCGCGACCACCTAGGCTACCAGTGAATCTCTTCTTGATGCGCGAAACACCAATCTTGGCTTGGCTTTGGGCAAATTTGACATTGCGTGCAGGCAACCATTGCGACACTCCACGATGTTTGCGGTCTTCTGCACGTTTCCCTGCCCTCTTGTCGAACTTTGAATCCTTTGGTGCCACGGGTTGTACTGAATTACCCGAGCCCTGTGAAAATGTTGTATCGTTTGTGTCGGTCGTATACATCGTATCTCCGCTGGGCCTTCCGCCGCCAGATGAAGAGAGACTCTTTCGATGCTTATCGAACCCTCCTACAGGTGCATTCGTGGAGTCGGTGATACCAAGGTCCGAAGATGAGCTGCTGTCAGCCCCCTCATCATCGTCATCATCATCACTTGATGGGTTGTATGGATCATGCGGCGGACGGTCCTTTCCGGGCTCTGCAATCTTCTCCCAATTTTTGTTGGTATAAGCCCGAGGATCGTGACCAAACGCCCCAGACCAATCTTCACCGGACTTGCTGAGCCATTTCTTCCTCTCCTTTTCGTCCACTTGTTGATGAAGAATATCACGGCCTTCGGACAGTGATTTCTCATGCAATTCCTGAATCTCATCGGGCACTTCTGCTTCGACCACGCGTGCTCGAACTCCCTCCGTCAAGCAAGCTTCAAATGTCTCGTAAGTCTCCCGAGTATCGTTGTCCACGACAAAGTCACGATGAGACTCATCCATGCCAGCCTTGAATCGGCCACGGAACTGCAACCGTCCCACCTCTTCCAAATCTTCAAGTCCCTTGTCTGTAAATGCCTTGAAATTCTCTTCCGTGATATAATTCTGTATCAGGCGATTACCATTCTTGGTCTTCCAGATAGGAATATCAAATGGAGTTTCTTCATTGTCGACCAGGTTTTGCAACCAAATGGATGCGTATGCAGCAGCTCCGCGCTTACCACTGACGTGGAACTCAAAGATGACTGGTGATCGATACCGATGTTTGACTGGAAGACGAACATGATGGTTGCTCGAGGCGGAAACGTCCCAGTAAACGCCGTCTCCCTCTTCAGTCTTGTGGCACTGTGTTCGAGGTATCTTGCCGCTGCTACCACCAGTCCGAAGCTTTAGCTTGGTGTTATCAGTCCAACCTTTGGTGACGATGTGGTCAGACAAGAATTCGAATGTGCCAACATCCCATCCAAGCATTTTTGGTGGAAGTCGAGTTTCAACACTGCGGAACAAGAGCGAAATTCTGATACGACCGAAACCAATCCCACCATCGAGAGGATACCAGCGCGTCACTTGGGAGCTAGTGGTCAGTATTTCGGACAAGCGCAATGGAACAACGCCCAAAATTGGATCATGTTCACGATTGCGCTGATCACGCACGGTGACAGTAACCAAAGCAGATCTCCAATCACGCATGAATCGTTCTGTGCCAGCATTGAAAATGGGCTTGCTGCTGACTGCCTTCGCTCGAGTACGGTAGACAAGCACATCATTGTACAAAATGGTGCAATAGGACGTAGGCAATTCTATCTTCATTAGTCGTTGTACAATAGATGAGGCTCTGCGCGAACACTTACTGTCGGATTCTTCTTCTGTAGCTTCTCCATAAGCTTTGGCCGGTTCGAATTCTTTACCCTTGCGATTGCCATTGCTACCTTTGATGTTCTCGAGTTCCAGATTAACAATCTGGTGAACAATAACGCTACAGATACCACTTGGCCATAACGGATCAGGTGGAGTGTGGGCAACAGCATCAGCGTCTGGTGTATCCAGTGTGCCTTTGTCATCTTCAAACTGATCATCTCCTTTGAGAGCATTTGGTAGAGCCTTGTTTTTGCCATCGGTTCGCAGGGCAGCACGGAATTTAGGTTTGCCGAAATACCCAACCTCCCAGTGGAGTTCTCCTGGCATTTCGGTGCCTTCTTGAACACCGGCCAGTTTGGAAATTTGTGGGTACATCTTTCCTGGGTGTTGTATCATTTTCTGCATGGACAGTTCGACTTTGCCGACCATGTCATCAGCTGAGTTGCGATCCGAGTCCCAAAGTTCGATACTTAATTGTTCATCAGCTTTGATTAGTTCTGGAGTGACCAAGAGTGCAGCAGTCTCCTCCCAGATTGGATAGAGGTCATCGGTAATGACACGAGTGCAGTACATTGGCTTGCCATACTTGGAGAACGAGAGGTTGATATAAGGATCACTTCCACCGAATTTGCTGCCACGGCGATCTTGCTTGCTGAGACCATTGGCACGATGAATGCGAACCCACATTACACCAATTGCTTGAGTGTTCTTTGTGATATCGTCTCCCTGAAGCATTGACTTCAGATCCAGCTGCATAGATTTGGGGGCGACATATAAACTTGCAGCAGCTGCTACCGCATAGTTGACGAAATTCGAGATCAGTGGTAAGTTGAGGAGATTAACCCCACGCTTGACCATTGGGATACAGCCTGCCTGCACATGAGGAACACCCATGAGAGTGAAGGTCAAGCTTTTCGCAAAAGGTGGTTCTGGTGTCATCTGCAATCTTAAGCGAACAGTACCAACGAGTTCCTGAAGTTCGACCCAGATTGGTAGAGGGACTCCAATGAGACCTTTGATACCAAGGTAGAACACCAAGTTCATGTGCATATTCCTCGCCCTGGCAGCGGATGATCCTCCTGTAGGTTTGGCATGGTAAGCAAATGCAACTTCGAGGTTATAATAGTCTCCTCCCTCTTCATCGGCAGCTGCTTCCTGGGGATCCTTGGTCTTCTTGTTCTCCTCGTGAATACTCTGTTTGAGATCTTCTACCTTGGAGTCCGGCAGGGCTCGTAAGCTGAGAATACGGATCGGGTTGTTTCCCTGATCTATCTCGGCGACTCTGACATTGTTGATGACTCCTGGAACGGAAGCTTGCATGACATCCTCCAACGTATCTGCCACTGCTGCAAACATGTCAGGATTGATCAAGCCCCACACAATCCCGAGGAAGGTGTTCATCCATTCCACGGATTCAGGGAGAAGATTCGCTGTAGCCTGTAGCCCGTCAGTTCACTTTCTATAGATAAAATATCTCAACATTTTACATACAGTCTCGCCTCTCGCCTGTTCGCTGCTCCACTCGACCTCACGGCCGCTTCTAACAACCTCTTTCATCCATAGCCAAACACCAGAAGCCAGCACCATGCCTAGTGGAATCAGGCCCTTTAGAGCACCACCAAACATCTTACCCACAAAAATGATGGACAACAAGATTGCAATACAGAGCCCACCTGCACGCTGTTCGAGCATTGCAAACATGGGTTCATAGCTGACCGAAGGCGTGGGATGAAATAAAATATTCGTCTTCTCTCCATGAATTGGCACGTCCGAGGTGGACCCCTCAGCAATAGGATCTGGAGGAGCTGTGATATCTTGTTTCTCCTTATACTCAGCTCCTGATTGAGAAGCATCGGTCTGGACGGGAGTTGGCTTTCCCACATTTGCGTTTGGTACGGATAACTGGTTACCATGGTTAGCTTATAGGGGTTGAATACTTGTCTCATGTGTGCTCACCATGGGGTCATCCGCTCGTTCCATATATTCTTTGCCGACATCCGCAATAATCACTTGATTTCCCGTGACTGGATCTGTGACCGTCTTTCCTTGAGCCTTTGGTTTTTCATTTTGATGTGGTGTCACTTCGGACGAATTTGCTTGAGAGGGAGTAGCAGTGCCATTGGTGTCAATAGCCTTGTCTCTTTGAGCCTTGTCTCTGTCGAGGTTGGCCACGAATTCCTTGATATTTGGGATTTTGTTGGTGCCACTCCATGGTTTGCCAGACTTCTGCTGCTGGGCGCCAATGGGGTCTGCCATGATCAAGGAGGTCCCTTTGGGGTAGATGTTGAGTTAGAAGTATTGAAACGCAGGGTCGGACCCCAATGCAACTTCCCCTTCAATCTCGAAAACGCAGTCGAAGAACGAAAAGTGAACCCCGAGATGAAGAGAGAGACTGACAGGAAAAGGAGAAAAGAAGGCAGCTGGAGGACGAAATTCCAGGATCGACATCACTTGTGTGAGTTGACATTGCTTGATGCAGGACCATCAAAAAGTTTATGACGTAACTCCAGATGCCAGCCCAGTTCCAAAACGCGTCAACGTTCCCCATCGATAATCGGCAAAGCTGCACGTCTCTCTCGCTTGATTGATTGCCGGATCGGACGCCCAAAAAACATGGAAGCTGGGCCAGTGCCATGCCTAATCTGGCCCTCCTCGGCCACTATTCCAGCTTTTGTTGCGGGCTGTCCAGGGCCAAGACGATCCCTCCTCTGGGGCCCTGGGTTAATCCGCGCCGCCAACCCAGCCACACCGGCCGCTTAAAGACGCCGTGGCCCACAAAACTGATCGTTCGGTTCAGCCCATTTCTGAACTCCTCCCCCTTGCCCGTTGAGTTATCCGACCAATCATTGTTTTTATGTCATTCGCTTCAAGCCAGAAGATCGCCCGTGAGGTAGTATATCCAGGCATGTCTTGTGTCAGGCGAGGCTGATCGCTGATATCATTATACATATCGTCCAAGCCTATATAAGTGTTCTGCCAATGTAGTCAAAAAAGAAATCCCGGATTTACATCCCGCCAGATTTGCACCCCGAACTTGTCGAATATCAGTCCAAGCCAAAAAAACAATTTCAAGAGATACCAGAAAGACTGTCTCTGCAATACCAGTCGCCGTAATACCTGAATCAACCGAGGTCTAGCCAGGCATCTCGCATGGCAACTTGCCTGAATTGTTGATAATCTTTTTGAGAGAATCATTTATATTCTTGAAGAAGGTGAACGGCATCTGGGCACCCGCCGTCTTTTACTGAGCCGACTTACAAGCCTGGGAGGTAGCTGTGAAGGTTAGCCACTATAAAGATCAAAAACTGCAGCCAACACTCTGTACAAGGTGACTACAGGGCCCTTGCCTGCTTGCCTGCTTGCCTGCTTGCCTGCTTGCCTGCTTGCCTGCCTCTTGATATATGGTTTTTTTCTTATTCAGCTACCCAGCAGGACATCATCTCTCTGCCAGATTTTTCGTCCCGCCATCCAGGTCCCAAGAACCACACCATCCATATCCAAGATAGCAAAGTCTGCCCTCCTCCCATTCTCCAATTTCCCCCGTTTGGACTCCCCCATCATGTCAGCAACATTCTCCGTGACGCATTGGACAGCTTCCGCCAAAGTACATCCTGTGAAGGCGACGGCGTTTCTCACGCATTCATCAAGCGTACAGCAGCTTCCGATTAACGTGTCTGTCCCCTCCAATGTCACGCGATTTCCTTGCTTGACCTGCTGTCTTGAAATCTGTCCATGGCCTGGATGCACACCGTCGGGCAGACCGGCTAATTCGATACTGTCTGTGATGAAGACGCATTTCCTCGGATCCGTGCGCAGACAGAGAGTGACAACCGATGGATGGAGATGAATTCCGTCCGGTATTATGGAATAATAGCAACGGCCTGTCGCCATGAGACCTGCGAGGCCGGGATTTCGATGCTCAAATGGTGCCATGGCGTTGAACACGTGTGTTAGTGCCCGCGCGCCTAGCTGGAGAGCGGCTAATCCGTCCTCGTATTTCGCCGTCGAATGGCCAAGTGAGATGACAATATGAGGATATTCCTCTTGTAGTTGTCCGATGAGAGCTGTCGCGCCGGGTAGTTCGGGGGCCAGTGTGATCATTTTGACGGCCGTGTCGAGGTTGTCCGTGCCGTAGAGCTGTGTGAGAGATATCTGTGTCGGATCCATGAGGTAGGAAGCATTGTGGGCACCCTTTTTGGAGGCATTTAAGAAGGGCCCCTCAAGATGAGAGCCAAGTAGGTCAGCTCCATCAGAAAATGCCCTTGATTTCAGGGCTGGCACTATCTATCCACGATGTAAATTAGCTCAAGGCAGGCCTCATGATCAATATCCAGTAGGGACCTAGCAATATCGGAGTCATAAAGTTGATATTGAGAAATTTTTTCAACAATCCTCGTAACCCAAGGATAGAGGAAACGTTTCGACATTGGGCTTACCTGCTTCCACCTCGCCGACTCCACGGTAGGAACCGTAGCCCACCAACCCGTCACTCCATGGCTGGCTTCCATCTTACTCACAGCCTCCAATTTCTTCAAATCTTCAGCATCGCCTTCCTCAGCGCTACTGCGATCTGACCCCAGTTGGGTGAAGTGCAAACCCTGCATGCCGTTCGTCTGGAGATCCAGAAACCCCGGCGCGACGACTCTGCCATCGAGATCTATCCGCTCGACGCCTTCTTGACGATAGTAGTAGTTGGGAGTGATGATGCCGGTGTCGGAGCTGAAATATAAATCCTGTGACACCAACTCGCCTGATATGCACACCTGGCAGTTTGTGAAGCATTTCAGTGATCGGTCCATTTCTAGTTAAGTGGTTGGATATGTCGGTGGACAGAGTTGTCCAGCATGATCTGGTGAAGGAGTTGGACGTTCGACGTTGATGGCCTACACCGGGAATATGTTTTAACCGAAGATATGTACCTGAGTCTTCCCGTCCTGCAGCGAAACAGAGTCGATAATCAACGAGTATCAGACCCACGATGTTTCGGAGTATCAGTCTGAATTACGATGCTCGAGAGATACTGAAAATAAGACGAGACGTGGTTTTATCGTTGGTATAGATTAGTATACAATTTCCTGCACTGCGAATGGCTAGCATTACGTAGTGCTATATTATGATATATCTGTCTAATTTATCAAGCACAACCCCCACCACATATCAATCGTGCCGTTTTTAAGAAATAATACAGGGTATCTTAAGAATCGTCAACTTCTCCATCCCTTTCTTCATCTCGGGCGTTTGGGTGGTTGGCCTTCGTTTCTGGTGAGCCAGTGGCTTCTGAGGGTGTGGCAGTCTCCGTGATAGTCCACTCCCAGCGTCTCTTCTTCCTTTTGGTTCTTCTTTCCGATGTACTTCTTGACCGATCTGACCTCCCGCGATCTTCTCGTGGGCTAGACTCAAAAGCGGTCATGGTTTTCCGTTTATTCCTTCCACGAGAAGATTCGTCAACTCGTATAATACGACGGTTGGTGTCGTCCTTACGATCATCAGAGGTTTGGTGAGAACTGTCCGAATCTGAAGTGGTGGTATCCTCATCCGATGATGTTAAATCCGCATGACGAGTGACATATTCGGTGGTCACAATCTCCTCCTCCAAAATAGGCTTAAAGGACACCTTCTTTGGTGCAGGAAAAAATATTCTCCGGCCTGCTATTCGAGGACTTGCACTTGCAGTAGCAAGCGATGGCCGTCGGATGCTCTGAGATAACGGGCTGTTCTTCAAAATGGGATAAACTCCAAAAGGCAAATTTAATATATAAGGAGAAGATTGGGTGTTTAAATTCGTCGGCCTCCTTGAAAGAGTTGGCCCTGGTGAAGGAATGGTTGAGATAGGTGAAGGTCGATAGGTTAAGTCGAAAGTGTTGGTAAAAGTGTTTAAATTTGTTGGAGTGGTAGTGGCGTGGACGTTTACATCAGTTCGACCAGTTGTGGAGTTGACGTACGTAGAGGCGAGATCAGAAGTTTTGAGAGACAACTTCGGTCTCTTGGATGACATAGATGTCATGGACGACCGATCTGGAATTGTGTCGAAAGGAATAATGTTAGGATTGTTAATTGGATCCTGTTGAGATAAAAGATGAGGCGCCATCGCCGGGGTTAGAGACATGGCAATCATATTGCTCTGGAATGGCAACTCTGGTACAAGAATTGTACCAGTCATCAAAGGTCCAGAGGGGAAATCCTATTTCTTCTGAATGACGTCTCTTGTGTGTTGAGGAAAATAATAATGGCGGGGGCCTTCGTGATTAGATGATTATGGTTGCAGATTTAATCGAGGAAGCGAGGGAGTTGGCGTGGTGCACATAAGCACCAGGATAAATGCGAACTGCCCAAATACGACCCCGGGCGATGTGCGCTCGTCAAGCGGACGAGGATTCTCCACCAGAATAGTTTGATGAACTAGAATGAGATAATCTGGGAAGAACAGGTATCAGGTGCCTGGAATGCCTAGCCTAATCACCAGGATGTGAATAGGAACAAATAGGTAGGGCTTTGGGAAAAGGAGGGGGATATCGGGCAGCTGATATGGCTGGACCCAGGCGAATGCGAGGACCAACCGCGTCATCTGGCTAAAAGCCACATTACTCGAGGCGCCATTTGGCCTTCGAGAATGGCCATTTGATTTTCGCACATATCCGGTCTGGAAACGACGGACTTACCGTGTGTCGGGAAGCTGGCCAACAGGGCCGAGTAAGGACATTTGAGCAGGGATGAAATTTTGGTGTTGAGCTGTTGGGTCCGGATAAGCTGGGGTAGGGATACCTAGGTAGTCTTCGTGGCACTGATACGGATAGTTGATCTAAATAGGGCTGATACGTCCGAAGAAGGGGGCTGCTCTTGATCGAAATTATGACTGAGATCCACGACTACACCCATAGGAGTTAAGAGGGCCATAGATGCAAAGGAGGCAAAAACATGGTTCCAGATCGCACGCAAGCTGTACTCAGTACGGGTATAGGGATGGAGTAACGGAGTGCGGATACATGGCACTATTTTCAGCAAAGACTTTTCGACTAGGGTGTCAATAGTACCAAAGAAGGGGGCAATTCGAAACGAACACGTAAAGATAGCCGTTCAGAGTGCGGCTGAGTGTTGTGATTGGGGGCTTCCCAAATGAAAATAGAACTCACCGAAAAGCTTGTCGGGTCGGAAAAATCGTCGATCCGGAGGGAGCCATTTGGACTGGGACTTTTCCTTTCTATGGGAGGGGAGCCATATCCGTACATGGCACACAGTGTGTCTGAAGTAACGATGGTGACATGTCAATTGCACTGGATAGCCCTGATGAGTCTCTCTCCAAGTCAACGCTTCATCTGAAATTGTATTCGTGGGAGTCAGTTAGAGTATTCTGACGGTGAGGCTGCGCCTTACCTAGGGACATCGTAGCTGCCGAGGTACTTGAGCCTGGCCTCCAACAAGTTCTTGGTACCTCAGGCTTCCATTGGCTGAGCCACAAGACGGTACGGAGGAGACCGAGTACTGGTGATCTGCAATTCAAGATTGGAAATGGTTTGCGAGACTTGGTAAGCCAATTGGTCTATTCCAAGCTGGCTTCTAATTACTCAGTTGATGGTACCTTTGATGCGCAGCCAATGCAAATATTGGAACGTATGCCTGACAATACTCACATCGCTCCACATCGCCCCTCTCGCTGTCTTCTGAATCCCATCCTTCCGCAGCATCCGCCAGGGGCAGGTTGCCACTTGATGCATCTATCCCTGTGCTGCTGTCGTCCACGCTAGAAGCCTTCGGCAGAGGCGATGGAACGTCTTCAATGGTATCTGATTCGACAACGACTTTGAAATCCTTAAGCACCTCATCTTGATGTCGAAACATTTTTCCAATGTCACGGCCTTTACTGTCCTTGGTCTCAGCTGCTGTCTCTGCCATGTTTGTGGCTGCAATGTTAATCAAGCTGAGATTCCAGCCGTTGGTCTCGTGATGCAGTTTGCGAAACATGGGCAGGAGCGTTTCTGCTACCAGTCTCTCGGCTAGTACAATAGAAGATTCGATCAAATTGAAGACAAAGTTGGGCATGGGACCTGACCGAGAAATCCGATGAAAAGTCCGGGCACGCGTACCGTCAGGTCCTGGTGGTGGCCGTGGCCTAGTGGACAGCCGCAATGTACGAGGATGAGCCATCCATCGAGATCGTGGGTGGGCGCCCTCCGTTGCGGCATCATCATCGTCGTCATCCTCACACAGGTCCATACGCATTCGTCGAATAAGTCTGTCGCTGAGAAGTAACAACTGCTCCTTGACCTGCTCGAACGTACGAAGGTACTTCATGTAAGAGTCCTCTTGGCTTATTTGAGATGGAATGCGTTTTGCCATGCCAACTTCGGAATCATCGATACCATGAATCAATTCCCATACCTTGCCTCCAATGCCTTTGGGCGATCCAGGCCCTGCAAGGATCGTCTCGAGCATTTCAGGGCCCATTGCAGGATATGAACGAACATCCAAAACAGTGACCGACTCTTTCGTAGCCCCATATATGAGGCCCTGATCAAAATCGGGTGGACGCCCTAGTACATGCGATCTGATCTTGTGGGCGATCTTGAATCCTATCCCTGGGATCTTGCCGATGTCGTGGGCATCCAGAAATTGCGCCACATTGCTCTCTGGGAGCCCAACGGGGTCGTAAGGAGGTACAATGGTCGTCTGATTTTTGGGTTTGTTTACGTTCCCAATAAGCTTTGAGAGTATTTTAGAGGTTGCAATGCCAACAGTCGACGTGTATCCTTTCTCCGCTTCTAATCCATGCCGCAAGTGTCGAGCTAGATGAGACCCTAAGCATAATCGTATGTAAAGTTGTTCATCGGTAGCCGTGGCAGATTCAGATGATGGAGCAGTACTTCGGGGGAACGTTGGCCCAAAGACTTGAGAGGCATCGTATTCGAAACCCCTGGTAGGGTCATCCTTGTTCAGACAAAAGAACGAATGCTGAAGATCATTCTGGTTCAATAGTTCGATATTGTAGTCAATCATGTCTGTACAATCGAGCCTGGAGTCGATATTAGGTCTTGACCATGAATCAATCGGTCTGAATGATTGGGTCTTACCAAACCTCGTCAAAACCAAGCCGTTCTGCCTTGCCACTCCATATCGACTGTTGCAGAAAATTGTACAATTCCTTGGAGGCGTCACGAAACCGCGTCAAGTCCTCCCCAAGAATGATCACTGCCTCGGGGCAAACCTGTTTGGCCTCGGTGATTAGCTGTAGCTTTCGCAAGCCACGACGGCGGGCTTCATAGTTGCAAGTGACAATGATTTGCTTTTGCTGAATGGCAAGAGGGACTGATTTGAGGGTAGGATCTTCATTCTCTACAACAGAGGCGTAGAAGCAGTCATAGTCAAAATGGATGATTATCCGGCGGTCATCTCGCCGCATGCCCCGTGACTTCTGCATTTCTTGTAGAGAGAAAGGATCATGGCTGTTTTATGTGACTACCCGGGCTTGATCGATGGCGGTAGGCGTTATGATGGGAGTTGGTAGGGATCTGCCTACTCCGTACGTGTTGCTGGTGGTTTGGGGATGAACTGAGGTTTTGAGAGGTTTAGGTAAGCTCCGTTAAGAGCCGAAAGAGTCTCGTCGCCCACAGCGTCCACCCTCGTCCCTCCATTCGTCAACGGGCCAGGCGCGTCCTAACTAATCCGAACGCGACCAGATAAACATTCGAGTGCTTTGTCCTCGCAACGCACCTGCAGCTTTTATCCTCTCTCTGTCTGTTGCAAACTTCACCTACTATATGTATCGCCAGTACTACTTAAGCTGACATCGGCGCGTGTGCGCCATTAACCATAACAATCTTGTCGATGGCTCAAGCCACTCCTTCCTTCCCTGGTCGCAACGTCTATGCTTCCTCGAGTAAACTGCCCGACAGAACTGTACTTAAACCCGGGAGTGCAGCCGCCCAGCAATATTCACAGTCGTCCCTGGGAAGACGCCCCGATCAGCCTTATCAGTTCGGTCAGCCGTCGGCCACACAGCAGCATGGAGGGTTGGGTGGAAGACCAAACATGGAAAAGGAACCTAATGCGCTCAGCGAACTGAGTGAGGAACAGAGGGATGAAATTAACGAAGCAGTAATGCGCCGGGCCCTCTTTACCATTCTACGACATTACTGACGCGCAGATATTTAGTTCTCCTTGTTTGACCTCGATCGCGATCGCCACCTAGACTACCACGAACTTCGAGTTGCCATGCGATCGTTGGGATTCACCATTCCCAAACCTGAAGTCGCCCAAATAATGCAGGCCCACGGGGTACCAAAACCACAGTTTAAAAGAGGGCCTCCAGGAAGAGGTCAACAGACCTACCATTCCAGTCAGCTTCTGATACCACAAAACGCATTCCAACGCATCGCAGCACAGAGAGTGTTTGAGAGAGATCCTGCCGACGAAGTGGAACGCGCCCTGTTACTCTTTGATCCCGATCAAAGGGGCTACATCGAAGCCGAAGATATTCGGAGAGTTTCTCGCGAGCTGGGAGAAACAGGCCTTGAAGACGATGAAATTCAGGCAATGATTGAGGAATTCGACTATGATGGAAGTGGCAGCGTTTCAAAGGAGGCCTTTTATGCGATCTGTCTGCAATGAATGACTGTCGAGTCTTTTCGGCCATCCAATCTTGGGAGAAGCCAGATTGAAGAGGCATATCATTGACTTCTGAGAGTGATGATAATCGATGTTCGTTTACGGGAAGGGAGAGTGATGAGTCCCGGAGGACACCCCGGGCGACAATGCATCTACCATGGCAATTCGACAGGCCCTTCCTTCGCCTTGTCTTTGCCCACAACCACGTCCCAATTACCAATATCTCGAGTTCCCCTGGGGGCCCAGTACGTTCCAGTTTTGTCGATTGAGAACTCCTTCTCTACCCAGTCTGCCGTTATTTTGGCGGCATCTTCTGGTTTCAGGGCGCCACCGGCATCCCAGAACTTGTCGAAACCCACTCCTGCAGTCATTTCAGTCCTCATAAAGCTGTACCAGTCAGTACTTCGGAATACTTGAGAAATGATGGGTCTAGGGTGCCCACCTTGGATGAATGGAAACCACAGCAATGCCTTTATCTTTCAGATCAAACGACAGCTGCTTGGCGACCATATTCAAAGCTGCTTTCGAGCCATGATGACCGAAGTTGCCTCCACCTTCCTGCTCATGTCTCAAGGTGATTGAACCCGACTCGGACGACACCAGTACGACTTTGGCACCCTTGGATAAGATGGATGACTTGACCAATTCTTGTACCACGAAGATTGGTGCAACAGATGATAATGTGTACATCTTGACCTCCTCCTCCCATTTGGCCTCCCCGAAGTCCTCTGTTGCAAAATAGCCAGCAGTAATAATGACTGTGTTGATGGATTTGCCTTTCAATGCTGCAGCAAGATCATTTCCGACAGTAGGCTTGGAAAGGTCTATTTTTGGTATCCATGTGATGTTATCTGCCTTTGGATCTGATGGTGCAGTGGATGATCGGGATGTGGCATAGACAGTGTACGACAACTTGGTTGCATAATAGGAGGTTAGAGCTGATCCCAGACCTCGAGTGGCTCCAACTATCAGTACAGTAGACATTACGGTCTTGGAAAATACTGCAACTTCAATGAGATCGAATGACTTTTGCTAAATATGCATACGAGGTGGAAGTCGGATTGAGGAATCTACTAATTGAATGATGCCGATGTCAAGGATTGAAATTGAACCTTTTCCGCACTTCGTAAGCTTGAATCCTTTGCTTCTAATAATGCAAACGCAAGGGACTGTGCAAATTAAATGGAGAAAGCACATCAGCCTTTGCACATCTAAAGTTGTCATGAAAAGGATAGTGCTATGCACAACCTGAACCCAAACGAGACCCATCATGTGATTACGTCATAGGAGCCCTGGCTGCCCGCGTTTTCAAATATCCCAAAACGATTAATTGTGGACAGATCCATCAACCTGAAGTCGAACTCGATAATCATTAAATCACACAGCACAACAGCCCTTCTAAAGTCCGCATTCCCACAACAAACTAGAGACTTTGCCCTCTTTACCGACTGCGGAAGCGCACCGTCTACCTGCATCCTTCAACCCACAAGATGGCAGACGCCCCAGACCCCGATGTCTCTGTACCTGAAGCAGAAACGCCCTCTCAACGTCAAGCGCGCATACGAAGACAGAAGCGGGAGGCCAAGATTACAAGTACTGCTGGAGAACGCCTCGATAAGATTACTCGTTTGAGTGGACGTACTCCAGAGAGCAGTGAGTATACCCAGAATCTTGGAGCGCGAACTCCTCGCATCACAACCACTCCCTGCGCCCCAAACGTGGTGCAATGAAGGATTGTCACTCGAATTTCGTCGTTGTTCTGTGTGAAGCGCTCAAGCTGACAGTAGACTACAGTGCGCAATGAATCTCCTGTACCAACACCTCCTCGAACAATTACACCATCACATTTTCCACCCTCTGGCGCAGCAGGCTACGACACTCCGGACCCAGAGCAAATACGCTTGCAAGAACAATACCTAAGATCGATGTTGAGACAACCACTGCAAGAAGGATCAGAAAATCAAGCACAACAAGAAGAGGACCCGATGATGAAAATGATGCAAGCCATGATGGCCAATCTTGGAGGTGACCCGAACAATCCCAACAGTTCTCCTGGGGATTTTGGACTGGGTGCCGGATTGTCAGCCGGAGATCTTTCCAAGGCTACCGGACTACCGTCGTTTATCACAGACAAGTTGTTTGGAGGACAAAAGGCACCACCCAGCAAAGCCGAGTTACAAGCGACACGATTATGGAAAGTAGTGCAGGTGATTTTCGCCGTTGTGGCAGGTCTTTATCTGGTCTGGAGCATCCATAAATCGACACGAGCGTTTGGCGAAAATCCGCCGGCTCCGGCAACCTTCCAGAATCCCTTTATCATATTCGCGACTGGAGAGCTGCTCCTTCAGACCACGAAAGTGGCATCCAAAGGCCATTCGGGTAGAAGCGGGACTGGCTTGTGGATACAGGTAGTTAGAGATATCCTCGGCGACGGAGCGATATTGGTCTTCCTGATGGGAGCCGCCAAAGCCTTAGGAGTACTGTAAGTCTAAGCCTGAGCCTGGCCTATGGTGGGCCGGGCCATGCCCAAGCTCCAAACACAGGGCCCATTTTTCGGCTCTACGGATTTTTTTCGATGTTTTGTACCTGCCGAACTACAACTCATGATCATGATACAACTAGTAGCCATGTACCGGCATGTGAGCTCATGGCCCCAGCATGGCATTGAAGATTGAGTGATGAAGTCTTTGGGCTTCATCCCGTTTGACAAATGTCTCAATTGCTCACACCACTCCCACCGCTCGAGAGATCAAAGAGCGTGAGATCACCCAGCGAATCCACCAGCACATGATTGTCTTTTTCGGGCAATGTCTGGGGAATCCGCAAATTGGTGATCGGAGATGCGGAGACTTGTGGCAAGTTGTGACATGCCCCAAAGGCCCAGGGGTTGAAAGGCTGCCCACCAAACTAGGACGTATCACCGTGAAGAGGAGCCTGTAGACGTAGGAACGAGCAAGACCTGATGTGTCTAATGTGATGGGCCAAGGAGAGCATGACGCTGGAGAACTACAAACACTGCAAGAACTGGGGTTGATGTTCAATTAAGATGATGTCAAAGAGCGATCTGTCTGCATCCTAGAGGCATGGCATTCATGGCAATTGAATCTGTTGATGGCTATTTCTACACCTATGTCACAACCTGCTAAGAAATCCAAGCCCAAAGGTCAGGATGATCAACGAGTGCGGGGCTAAGGAGTTGATGAGTGCTGGTGCTGGTGCTGACGATGGCACCCAGGTGGCTTACAGTCCCCTGCCTCTTTGAACGCCCTGAGCCCTGAACGCCCCGCTGTCCGGCTCCGAACTCGTGGAGGAAAGTCATGGGCTTGCCCCTCCACCAGCAGTGCCAGTGTTGAGCACTGGTGCAGTGAGCAGCAGTCTCCGTCTCCACCACCGAGCTTCAAATCAACCGCAACCGAATAACACCATTGCGGTTGACCCAAGGGAGCTACTTTCCATTCGGCCGGGGGCGTTGGCCAGGGTCGTAGGGGACCGCAGCCTTCACTAACCTACCTCTGGCCCTGTGTTTACCACTTGGTCCTGTCGTGTGTGACGAAATCAATCCCAAATCAAATATCCGTGGTGTCCACAGTCTAGAAGGCCTTTTCCCCCTCCACTCGCGCCTTCAAATAATACATGACTGCCCACCCCCCAGCTGTTGTTGTAAGCCCTTCGGCCTGTTCTCCTTTCATACCCTTTCTACACAGCACCCTCCTACAGCTTACCTGATCTGAACCACCTCGCCTTGTCCCATAAGCTTGAACCATGTCTGAAGGTGACACCAAGCCCCCCAAGGGGCCCGTCGTGGTCAGTAGCCTTTCTAGCTCTTCAAATCAAATTACTAACCATGAGGCAGCATGAAGCGCACGAGGTCGACACTTTCCAGTGCGCATAGTCCCCTTCTATGAGTCGCCGGATCACGAGTGCTGACATTTTACCCCAGTGTACCTAAACCGTTCTTCACGAAGGGTCCAGGAAAGGCCCATTTAAAAGATATCGATGAGTACTGGTCGTTGTACAAGGAGTCGATTGAGAAGCCCGATGAATTCTGGGGCAAGATGGCCAGAGATCTATTATCATGGCAGTCCGATTTCCAGACCGTCCGCAGTGGCTCATTTGAAAACGGTGATACGGCGTGGTTTGCGGAAGGCAGATTAAACGCCTCCTACAACTGTGTTGATCGACATGCTTTCAAGAACCCAGATAAGCCCGCAATCATCTACGAGGCCGACGAGCCCAACGAAGGCCGCACCCTCAGCTATGGAGAGCTTCTCCGTGAGGTGTCTCGTGTAGCTTACGTGCTGAAGCAGATGGGTGTCAAGAAGGGCGACACCGTGGCTCTCTACCTACCCATGATTCCCGAGGCCGTTATCTCTTTCCTGGCAGTCACGCGTATTGGCGCCGTGCATTCCGTCGTCTTCGCTGGTTTCTCCTCGGGCTCTTTGGCTGACCGTATCATCGATGCCAACTCCAAGGTCGTCATCACCACCGACGAGGGCAAACGTGGTGGCAAGCTCATTGGTACCAAGAAGATCGTCGACGAAGCGCTAAAGAAGTGCCCCGATGTCTCGCACTGCTTGGTGTACAAGAGAACCGGCGCCGATGTTCCCTGGACCAAGGGCCGAGATTGGTGGTGGCACGAGGAAGTCGAGAAATACCCCAATTACATTGCCCCCGAGCCCGTGAATTCTGAGGATCCCCTTTTCTTGCTCTACACTTCTGGCTCGACCGGCAAGCCCAAGGGTGTCATGCACTCGACCGGTGGTTACCTACTAGGCGCCGCAGCGACGGGCAAGTATGTGTTTGACATCCACGACGGCGATGTATTCTTCTGCGGCGGTGACGTGGGCTGGATTACTGGACATACTTATGTCGTGTATGCCCCTCTCTTGCTGGGCGTGGCAACCGTGGTGTTTGAAGGCACCCCCGCATACCCCAATTTCTCGCGTTATTGGGACGTCATCGACAAGCATAACGTAACTCAATTCTACGTTGCCCCGACCGCCCTCCGTCTCCTCAAGCGTGCCGGTGATGAGCACATCCACCATAAACTCAGCAAGCTGCGAGTATTGGGTTCGGTGGGTGAGCCCATCGCCGCGGAAGTATGGAAATGGTATTTCGAATCAGTCGGCAAAGAGGAGGCACATATTGTGGATACCTACTGGCAGACGGAGACTGGTTCTCATGTGATCACACCCTTGGCTGGTGTGACTCCCACGAAACCAGGCAGTGCTTCTCTGCCATTCTTTGGCATCGAGCCTGCCATCATTGATCCTGTCTCCGGTGAGGAGATCCAAGGCAATGATGTCGAGGGCGTCTTGGCATTCAAGCAGCCCTGGCCTAGCATGGCCCGAACTGTCTGGGGTGCGCACAAGAGATACATGGACACTTATCTGAATGTGTACAAGGGATATTACGTGAGTACATCGATACGAGTATTGGTTGCGAATGTTTGCTAATGCCAGACAACAGTTCACCGGAGATGGCGCAGGCCGTGATCACGAAGGATACTACTGGATCCGGGGACGTGTCGACGATGTGGTCAATGTTTCCGGACATCGTCTATCGACGGCCGAAATTGAAGCCGCACTCATCGAACACGACGGTGTTGCCGAAGCTGCCGTGGTGGGCATCAACGATGAGCTGACGGGCCAGGCCGTCAACGCCTTTGTGTCACTGAAAGATGGCACCGACCCCGGCGAGGGAACGCGGAAGGATCTCATCCTTCAAGTGCGCAAGTCGATTGGTCCATTCGCCGCTCCCAAGGCGATCTTTATCGTGGACGATCTGCCCAAGACTCGATCCGGCAAGATTATGCGAAGAATTCTGAGAAAGATTCTGAGTGGTGAAGAAGACAGCCTGGGAGACACATCGACTTTGAGCGATCCCAGTGTCGTGGACAAGATTATTGAAACTGTCAAATCATCGAAGAAGAAGTGATGATTGATGGTGAGTTTGAAGGATGTCGCCCCTGTAAGGATATACCCGGATTCTTCTCAGTTCCCTCTGTACCCAAGGTAGCTAGGCTAGTCAGTCAGTACGAAGTTGCAGTTCGGGCATATATATTGCATGATAACAAATGAAAAATTTCACATTTCTAGCCACATGTTGAGTTGGTACTCGTCAGATTTCATCAGCATTCCTCCGTGCTTCTGCCTAGAAAGTACCTCTATCGAATGTGGTCTATTTGCCAACTCACATTGCGTTCTGTTTCATCTCGGAAGGCTGTGCATCTAGTCTGGCTCTTCCGGCCTCTTCCCGAGAACAATGGCATTGCAGCCTGAGAGTCCATTGTGTACTAGACCATTGAACCACAGCGAACACCAATGATGGCTGCAACACCAAACTCTCAGAAGATGGCTGAGTCATCCACCAACTCTCTCCTTGGCGAAAAGAACCAGTAGAAACGACTTTGTGGGAATTGGAGCAGAGAGGAGAGACAAGCTAAACCTGAACGAATGAACCCGAGCTTGGGCTGAGCCTGCCACCGGCACCGCAGTTGACTTGACACGCCGCAGTCTGGCACTTCTTAGATATCTCACTCCTAATATTTCCCATCACTCGAGGCGCGTTGTCTCTGTGCCCACGCTGCCATCAATTTTCATCAGATTAACCCGGGTTCTGCGAGTCACACTCGGGCTTTAGGTCGACAGCAGCCTCTTCTCCGAGTGATTGCCTGCTGGGAGCTCGTGGGCTTTCATTCAAGTTTTCATCCGGTTCTCTTGCTCTGTCCAGGCGCGTCCACCCAGCACTGAAGACCCGTTCCAGTCCTGATCAAAATCCCTTGCACCCTTCCTTTTTCTTCTCCACGCTCTTTTCTATTCCTTGCCTGGCATTTCACAGACCTCATCCTTCAAACATTGCGAGACGCGCTTCGATTCCTGCCAATATGTCGTTTGGCAGTGGAGGGGGTTTCTCCTTCGGAGGAAATAACAACAATAATACTCAATCCACTTTCGGCGGCTTTGGAGGCAACAATAATACCAATTCTGGTAAGTTTATGTTTTTCTCTTTGTTCTTGTCTTTCCGCATGGCACCCATCTGATTTGCATCGTCAGGCTTTGGATCCGGCAACACCACCGGCGGTTTCGGAGCCAGTACCAACAACCAGAGTACGTTTGGAGGAAGCACATTCGGTTCCAATTCTGGAGGTACGTCACGGTTTTCACTGCACTCCCTTCTACTTCACTCGCAGGCAGTACCGCGCACCTGTGAAGGCAGCACTAGCCAAATATTCTAAATCATATCCTTCCAACGCTCAATGGCTGCGACCTTCACGTACTTCCCACCGATCACACTCCTTCCCACGCGTTGATCATGGCTTCAAACATTTATCCCCTCTTGTTGGACCGCAAGCGTCTTGATCCAATTAGCCTCACTATGCGCCCTACCGGCTCTCGCTTTGCGCCATCCCTCAATACCATGGCTGAAGATTCAATGGATGTTGAGACAAATGACGATAAAGAGAACAAACTGACGAAGAACGCTCAAACAGGTTTCGGAAACACGAACAACTCTTCCTCCCTATTCGGCAACAAGCCTGCTGCCTCGAACCCCTTCGGTGCCAGCACCAATTCTGGTTCAGGAGGCCTCTTTGGTAACTCTACAAACACTGGTGGTGGCTTTGGTACTTCAACAGGTGGATTTGGGAGTAACAACAACACAAGTGCTTTCGGGAGCAATAACAACAATGCCTCATCATCCTTTAGCTTTGGAAGCACGGCCAACAAGCCTGCATTTGGTAACACAACGAATTCGACCCCTCTCTTTGGGCAAGGTGGTTCTGGAACTACCAGCGGCTTTGGATCCACCAACGCCTTTGGCTCGGGGACTGCTCTAAGCAATCAAC
Organism: Exophiala bonariae; assembly: GCF_035927105.1. Classification (NCBI taxonomy): domain Eukaryota; kingdom Fungi; phylum Ascomycota; class Eurotiomycetes; order Chaetothyriales; family Herpotrichiellaceae; genus Exophiala; species Exophiala bonariae. The sequence continues at coordinate 60,517 of NW_027042523.1, read as the reverse complement.
CAGTCCCTCCATCTGAAGGAACCGCCTCGACGCCCTTTGCTCCACATATCGAGAAAGACGGCACAGGCCCTGCTAGCAGCGCATACCAGAGCATTGTCTTTCAGCAACCCTACCAGAAGTACTCCTTCGAAGAACTTCGGCTAGCCGACTACAACGCAGGGCGACAGTTTGGCAACAACACCGGACAAGCTGGTGGCTTTGGTAGCAATAGCTTTGGCGGGTTTGGCGCAACCAACACTAACACTGGAGGGTTTGGTAGCAGCAACACTACCGGTGGTGGTCTCTTTGGCAACAATACCACATCTGCATCCACAGGCTTTGGAACCACAACTTCTACGACTGGTTTCGGCGGTGGTGGACTTTTCGGCAACAAGCCGGCGACTGGTGGTCTGTTTGGAACCCAATCCACCGCTTCTACAACCGGTGGACTGTTTGGCACTTCCAACAATACCACCAACACAGGATTTGGTACCCCATCTGGTGGCGGTCTGTTCGGAAATAACCAGACTCAGAACAAACCCAGCCCATTTAGCGCTACCACAACCACTCCTTCTTTCTCATTTGGAAACAACAACACTACTCAGACCACCCCGGCTCCTAGTGGGGGATTATTCGGGAACAATCAACAGACCAACCAGAGCAGCGGTGGCTTGTTCGGAAACAACAATCAGCAACAGAGTGGTGGATTGTTTGGCAACAATAATAACCAGCAGAAACCACTATTTGGCAACTCCACTGGTGGATTCGGAACCCCAGCCACGCAAAACCAGGGTGGAGGCTTGTTCAACAATTCCACACCTCAGAACAATACTGGTGGCTTGTTTGGAAATAACAACCAGCAGCAGAACACCAACACTGGGGGTGGTCTATTTGGTACAAATACGAATACTAGTGGTGGCTTGTTTGGAGGGAACAATGCCAACAACAACGCTCAGAAGCCTGGCGGTCTTTTTGGCACATCATTCGGCAATACCAACAATACGACCAATACTGGTGGTGGCTTATTCGGCAATTCGACCGCTAATCAACCGCAACAGTCAGGAGGACTTTTCAACAATGCCAACAACAACACCACTTCGGGCTTTTCGTTCGGAAACTCTGCCAGCAAGCCTGCTTCTACCGGTCTATTCAACAATACAAGCACCAACCAGTCTGGTGGGTTATTTGGAAACTCGTTCAACGGTCTTGGTGCATCCCAAAATAACCAACAGAACTCTCAGCAACAGCAGGACTTCAGAGTTTCGTCCCTTAATGACCCTAATCCTTATGGACAGACCTCGATCTGGACCGGTTTACCAGTCCCTACTCCAGACAATTCGAAACCTATCTTTACTCCACTATCTGCCAGCCAGAAGCTGAAAGAAAGTCAGTCGAAACCTCCACCAAGCCTCCGACTCAATCAGTCTCGATACATGACCCCTCCTCGTCGTCCAGGCTTTGGGTTCTCCTATTCCACTTATGGAACTCCCAACAGCGCGGCTAGTACCCCAGGTGGTGGAAGCTTGAGCAACAGCATGTATGGCAACCGCAGCTTCAATGGAAGTAGCTACGGAGGCAGCATCGGGCGCTCTTTCGGCAAGAGTGCGTCTGTCAGCAATTTGAGATCCCAGTTCAATGTTGGCGACAACGACAATGTTCTGAGCCCCAATGCCTTCAACCCTAGCCATACTCGATGGTCTGGAGGTAACATGCGTCGTTTGACTATTGATCGAAGCATTCGCAATGACCTCTTTAGCCGTCAATCATTGCCTGCATTGACTGCACCAAGCCCTGATAAGAATGTGAATGGTACGCCCGCTCCCAACACTACACAGAATGAGCCTCCTGCAACAGAACCAACCAAACTGAGGAAGCGTGTAAGCTTCGATAAGGAGACTACTGGTGGTCAGAACGGCACTTTGAATGGCGACTCTGGCGCATTGGTTCGGACCGAGGTCGATGATGATACGCCGGAGCCCGAACCTAGAGGTCGACCTACTTCAAATGGAGGAGTGGCACCGGATGTTCAACAGGCGCGTGGTAACGAGCTTGCCGTAGTCCCTGAGGATCGTGCTTCCGACCACGTCAGCCCCAAAAAGACAGCGGTGGAAGCAAAGCCAGACCCACAGCCTGGTGACTACTGGATGAAGCCTACACGTGCTCAACTCAGCAAATTGCCCCGAGACAAACTGCAGGAATTCATTGGATTCGAGGTCGGTCGCAAAGGGTGTGGTCGTGTGACTTTCCTTGGTGCCGTTGACCTCACTACTGTCCCGCTTGATGACCTGTACGAAAAAATTGTCGAAATTCGTCTTCGCTCTGTCACCGTCTATCCTGATGCAAGCTCCAAGCCACCTGTCGGCAAGGGCCTCAATGTCCCGTCCAAAATTTCTATTGAAAATTCTTGGCCACGCGCTCGAGGTCAACCTTCATCTGCGACTAGTGGTCCAATCTTCGATAAACATGTCAATCGTTTGAAGAAGATGCAGGGTACTGAGTTTGTCAGCTATGATGTTGCATCTGGTGTGTGGACTTTCAAAGTTCCCCATTACACGAGATATGGCTTGGATTATGACGACGACGATGATCTGAGCCGCAGTCAGCTTTCCCTTCCTCCTGATTCTATTGACGGTTCACAATCTGGACATGTTTCAGCAATGGAAGTCGATAGCGAGAGTGAGGAGAATGATGATTACGAGGACGATGATGAGGATGACACTTTCGCCTTCAAGCAAAAGATTGTTCCAGGCGGATTCGGCAAGCGCTCGGTAATTGAAGACTACGAGTTGAGTGGGGCCAACGCTCAAGAACTTGAGGATGGACCCGAATCCGATCTTGAAGAGGACGAAAATGATGACACCGAGAACGAAGTCAGTATGGTGGGCTCTTTCCCGGCACCTGCCATCATTGAGAGCCCCTTCAAGCCAGTTCTAAAGGCTAGCCATTTGGGCACACCTGGGAAGGCCTTGATTAGCCTGGAGGGAGATTGGGCCGAACAGTTGCAACGAACAATCAGCCCTCGCAAACAGAACCGTGAGGCTCTCCGAGACGTGCAGAGCAAAGTCCTCCTTGATCGTGCATTTGAACCAATCAAGCCACGCGCCACCAAAAAGGATCAGCTCAACACCAGCATTGATATCATGAATTCGTTGTTTAGCAAACACGAGGAGAGAATGTCAAAGGGCAGGAAAGCACAGGCTGGGCCGGACTTTGAGGTTTGAATACTCCTTTTCTGTCTTCTCCCTCAATCGCACACTGTCTTTCCCTCCCAACACCAATCCTTTCCCTCCCATTGCCCCAAACCCCAGAAACACCATGATGCTTGAACCCTGCGCGGTATGAGATGGATGATTCGGATGACGACAATTGTGGAATGCGCTACGGGGTTACGGTTATCACTATTTTCGCTTCTTGTCTTGAGTTCAATCGAAAAGGTGGTCATGAAGTCTGTCCCAGGGTTCAAGGAGAAGTCATCATTGGCCATTGCCCCCATCTTTCCCCGTCATCACACCCCATCACACACACAAATCACATAGTCTGTAGGTAGTCTTATTGGAAATGAAACACATTTGCTAAATCTTTTCTCTTCTTCATCTAGTTCCCTTATGCCAAACGCTCGAAGACCTTTGACGACGAGACCGAATTGTCAGAGACAGACAAATCGTGGCATTCATCTTTCAAACCCCATTTTACTGCAACAAATGGATTGGTCTACAAATCGAATGGTGAAGGTGATGCTTCCGACGTCGAATGGACTAATGAGGCGTTGATTGTGGACGATCGTGGGAGGAATGTGGTGGCGTTGACTTCACTGCGTGGCAGCGCGGACCAGGTCAGTTCCTCAGTCACAGGCAGCTCACCTTACCCTTTTTCTAATGCGCCTTCCACTACTTACTGAGACCACCCTACCCTCGCAGTCTCAATTCTTCCTCTGTTTACACTTACTAAACCATCCGTACATGCACAGACCACTTCAGCCACTATGGATATTGAGACCTTTCTAGCCGACGCTCAAGTCCTTGAAATCGATGGCATTCCCTACGTTGAACACAAATCTGTTCCATTCTCTCAGTCAAGAACCCGACTCTCACAAAAGACGACTACTCAAACCGAGCTCGACATATATGAGCTTGGACATGTCCTGTTCGATGAATATGAGGACGAATTCTCTCGCGGCCTGAGCCGCCAACAACAACAAGAATATGTTGGTAACATTCGAAAGGACCGCTTATCGAAGTATCTATCATCTCTGATCTGGCGACGCCATGGAGACCAGATCAAAGCGTCTGAGAGATCGTCCTCCGCGGAAGCAGCGATTTTACACTTGACGGCGAAGAACATCAAAGCGGCGTGCGACGTCCTTATGAAAGAGAAGAATTTCCATCTCACACTCTTGGTCGCTCAGATTGCGTCTCCTGACAACACCGTTCAACAAGACATCACCGAACAACTCAACGCGTGGCGCGAGCAAGGCATTATTTCCGAAATGAGCGAGGAGATTCGAGCTCTGTACGAGATCATCGCTGGCAACACTGGAGTCTGTCAAGGCAAGCAGAATGTCCCTACGGAAAATCGCGCGTCGACCTTCTCGATCTCGGAGAAATTCAATCTCGACTGGATCCAGGCATTTGCACTTTGCTTATGGTATGGACAGCAAAAGAGCGGCAGTATTCAAGATTCAGTCAAGGAGTTTCAGGAAATGCTCACAAGCGAGGAAGAGACGGTTTCACCAATGGATGCCAGAGGGAATGAAGATCCGCTGTGGGTGCTGCTCAAAGTTTTCGCTACACAAAACAAAGGCAACGTCAGTGGACTGGAGAAGCCGGTCTTCCCGCAGGCTCTGTCAATCTTGGCCACTCCCTGGACTTCCAAGGTCATTTTCCGTCTACACCACGCCATTGTATCATCAGTCCCTGGTGTCAAGGTGGACCAAGATAAGGCCGAAGAACTGGCTGAGTCGCTCTCATTCGAGTTCGGTGCGCATGAGAATGTTGTTGGAGCGGCTTATGCTCTCCTGCATATCCGAGATCCAAATCTCCGAACCAAACATATTAAAGACCTCCTCAACAAACATGCCGCGATCCTCTCTGAGCCATCGAAGAATGGTACCGACACCCAATCACGGAAGAGCCTCTTCGACACTCTCGAGCAGACTCTGAAAATACCGTCCACGTGGCTTTATGCGGCCAAAGCTCTGCATGCCCGTTCTGCAAACGACTCAGCAGCCGAGCTATCCTACCAGATCCTCGCTGACGACCTTCCCTGCGCTCATGAAACTCTCCTCCGCCGCGTCGCCCCCCGCCTAATCATCGATGAAGACTGGACCGAACTCTCCACCATCCTCAAGCAATTCGGCGAGACACCAGAAGAGCACATCGGCGCCATCGCGTGGAGTGAAGGCGGCGGCGTCTACGAAGTCTTCGTAAAGCTAATGGAACTCGAATCCTCCTCAAAGAAAGCACATTCAGACCAGAAAGCCGTGAAAGCTGAGCGTGCCGCGCTTCTCCAGAGCTTACAAACGACCTTGACCAGCTTGAACGCTAAAGACACCAATCGCGGGCCCCTGGGCAAGGATAAAGAGAAACTCGAGGAACGCGTCGCATTGAGAGAGATGGGACGGACGGTGGCTGCGATTCTCAAGCAGGACGCGGACGGCGAGAGATCACTTCTTGAAAAGGTATGATTGATTGATTCTACGAATCCTTAGGATGTTCACTACCCCACATCTCCCTGTTCGTGGTCATGCAATTTCACAAAATCACAAAGCTGACGATATCCCTATTCGGAATACAGAAATCGATCCTTGATCTCCCACTCACTGCGAATGCGAGGCTGAGCCACGCTACGACCTTGGGTGTGGAGTACTACCGTAGCGTCATGGCTATGGCACGCTGATTAGTGAAGTTTGATTCTGGTTTTGACAATGATGGTTTCTACGGAAATAATGTAAAATAGGGAGCTTTGCAACATAGAGATTGAGAAAGAGCGCTCGTGGTTTGAGCAAGTCACAAGCTACCCACACGTTGTGCGTTACGCGGAGTGCGTCTTACGCTTTCAAGAGCCAGTCTTCGCCGGGCTTCACTTCGCCTCTGTGCCGCATCCTGTTTGTTTCTCAGCTCCATCCCACATCTACTTGCACTGCACACAACCGTATTGCAGCTCCGAGCGCGCCCAGCCACGATCAAGCTGCCCACTGGGATGGGACTTGTAATAGATGCCATGGATGGCATTACCGACCTCACACAGTGGAATCCAAAATCGAAGGGTCCGTCGAGTCGGAGGGCCATGGCTGAACAACAGTGCATGTTTATTTTGTTTTGTACGAGTATCACTAAGTTAGAACCTTCGCATGACTAAGATAAAAAGCACGGTAGTGAATGGCCCTTTCCAACAAAATTTGGGTTCTGGGAAAAAGGATTTCATCCGAGCGGAATAGATAGATGCATTCTCGCGTGGAATTGGGTCATAGGTCGAAACAAACACTCGATGGGGGTCAAATTCAATTCAATTCCTCGTCTCTATTGGCGGGTTCTAGTATCCAGCGTGGTAAATACCTTCGTCCGGTAGACTTACAACTAGAGTGTGCACTGTTAAGTCCCTCAGCCAAGTTGGGCCACCGGAGACGCGACTTCAGCCTTGTTGGCTAGACTGGCGGGAGCTGCACTGCAGCCTTGCTGAACCAGTTAGCTGGCCGTTGGTTGTCGATGGCGGGCACCCAGGCAGGATCTTCCGTCGAGTTTAAACTTATTTTCTCTCTTCACGTCGATTTGATGTGCGGGTTTTGAGGGCATTTCCATCTCGGATCCGTTTCACGTACAAGATCAGCCAATAGTCTGGGATCCGAACCGAGAAGCATCGCTCCCGCAATCAATGCTGGTGCTGCGCACGAGTGAGAATCTATCTTTCGCTCAGTCGTTTGTATCTCTCCAAGCTACCTGAGCTGATTAGTGCTGGTTCTGACAGGTCCAGCTCCGCCTCTGTCCAGGATGGGCTAACTAGTTACCTCACCTCGAGAATCCCGGTGCCGCCGTTCACGAGTACGAAGTAATTGGCGTTGGACATGGCTTCCACATGCTGGCCACGAGCACACCTTGCTCCCATGCATTATTGAGACCACATGGCGCCAGCAGATACCCTGGACGACAGGTTGACCTAGGGTAACCCTTTTGGGAAGGAGAGTGGACTAAATAGGGAATGTCTCGTGACGTAGAAGACTTGGGATCTGATATGTCGTTGTGTCGGCCGTCATATCAACCCACCTTTGATGTCAATCTCGCTTGCCACCTACGCCATGGCGCGGGAAGAAGCGCTCAGCACCGAGATGGCTTTGAGAGGCTAGATGGCGTCGCGCGGATTTCAGGATGGTGTTGAATCGTCGCTTAGACGTACGTTGGTTCGGTTGGCTGGAATGTGGGTAGCTGCTGCGTGAGAGCTAGGGTGGTGTTGTTGACTAGTCAGGTATCGAGTCTGTAGTAAAAGCAGGATGTAAATCGGGAGGACTGCAACTGGAAGTAGAAGATCCGGCTATTATTGTTTACGAGGGTTTTCCACTCGCAAAGGAGATACGGATAGATGCGAACGACACATTGGGCACACTGCCGTCGGAACGGCACGTACAGCGCGCAACGGAGGACGTACCCGTCTACCTTCCCCATCGAGCTTTCGACATGCTTTGATCGACTTGTCAAGTTGTCAATAATGGCATTGTTGGCACTCTCGTGGTCCGCATGGGCGGCAACGCAGAGAACGGGGACCAAAAGCGTTCTGGATTGCTACTTCGTGTGCGACTGAACTCGGCGACAGGTGTCAGGAGCGTGGTGGCACTCCACGTGGTTGGACGCAGGGCTGCACGTGGGTGACAACATTCCATTTCCAGCCCACACACACCCACCTGCATGTCCATCCGAAAGGACTGGGGAGGTGGGAAGATTTGGGATACTCACGCCAGCTCGTGTCAACTTGCTGCCTGAAAGGCTGGGAGTGATAATACAAAAAGGGGATCCGCTCGGATGAATCGGATGCGTCCAAGGTCTCAAATGGGATTGTGTGAATAGGCCAAGTTTGAAATGCTCTTTCCTATGACGATGAGAACAATGTTAGCTGACGGATTTGACATGTTGTGGTGTCCACAATTCGCCATGGGTCGCTGGGAGCCGTCTGGGCTCCAGTCCCAGCAGCGCAGGGCGAAAGGGAAGATTCATCGCCAAGTTTACGATCTGGGCACCATCCCACATCACAATGAAGCAGTTATGTATTAGATGAAGCGTTGTCAATTTGGGACTTGTGGAGCGGACTGTGTAACTTGTGTAGGTGAGGTCATGGCCTAGAGCGACCATTCTGCGGGAATAGGCCGGCCTAGACTCAAGCGAGTACGAGGTGGGTGTCCAGTTATAGGAAGGTATAATTTCCACAAATCATTAAGTCATCTTCTGAGACACAGGAGGCCATTGAATCAACAGTGGCTACCCGTCATGCAGCAAAGGTGTGTGGAAAAGCAAAGACATGGCTCGAGTAACACCTCGATCGTTTTGATGGTTTCGAGAGGTTAGACAGTCTAACAGACTGTACTCATGAACCCTCCCGAGTACTTCTTATGCCTTGGGCTGGACCATCTGAGAGATGTGATAGTGGGCGAAGCGAAGGATTCCAAAAAGTTCATGCAGTGTATCCGTACGGAGTAGAAGCCCATGTTTTTTCGGCTCAAGTTGATGCTCTCTTGACTCTCGATTTGACCATGGATCAAGTGTGTAGCGAATCACAATCAAGTGGAACGCAAGGACGACGCGCTAGCTTGGATGTCGCGCCACGTCCGAAAAAAATCCTTCATCTCCCTTCAATGACAGCAACAGATACGGAGTATGTAGACATTCGTAAGCACACTCTGAAGTGGAATCTACGATTGCTTGATCGAAAATTTAGTCGCGAATCGCAACCTGATCTGAGACCTAGACCAAACACAACCCCGAAAAGACGGCAATGATGTTGTACAAGGCTGAGCTATCGGAACTTGGTGGTGATCAATCCCTGTCTGCACTCGATTATCCAAGAGGGAGCGCCAGAGGCTGCAATCGACCTTTCGACTCTTGAGTCTCCACCGTAGCAGGTATCCGGTTGCTTGATACGGAGTCCTTGTGCTCTCGTACCTATCTGCATGCCCATCAGGTTGCTGAATCTGGTTTAGCAACACCGGCTGCACAATCCAACCATCCGGATCCACCGCTTCTGCGCCAAGTTGAAAACTGCCATGCGATCCTGTCAAACAAGAAGAACGGAGGCAAGGGAGCACTTCATGTGGCTGAAGCTCTTCGACACAAACTTGCATTTAGTCCAGAATGTGAGAAACGCCATGTCGGGACTTGAGCTATTCTCGCGTAAGATCTCGCACTTCTCATCCCCTGTTGCCCTGCACAGTGGAGACGAATCTTAGGACGAAGATCAGTCGGTGGTCAGTGGACTTTGAAGTTTGAACTGAACTGGTTCACAAACAATCGTGTTTCTGCAGTACCAGCAGTATGCATGTGAGGAGTATAGCAAATGGACATCATCTCGCATCCCACGTACATTACTTTGCCAAATCATCCACTCTGAGGAAACTTGAATCTGACGGCCACGTTGCTTGGAAGAAAAGCCTCAGACGAAGACAAGCTCAACAGAACCCCTGCACCTCGAAACGGACATGCCTAAGCTTGACGTCTCCAGGACATTCTGATTCCTGATCCTTTACTCAAATTGGGAAACGGGAAGAGACGTTGAGTTCTTCACAGCTCTCATTCGTTCGATGATGGACGGATACTGCTTAGCGAACGAGATGGGTGCCACTAACTGCTCGTAGAGCACGCTGGTGATGTCGTCGTGGCGTTTCTCGCTTCATAAGCCCCACTTATACTCAGCGGCCTCGCTTCTCCCATTATCCGTACGGAGTACCTCGTACTCTCCTTGGAAGTTGGAATCGGAAGTCAACTTAAGTTGTCTTGGCAAGAATCATTCTTTTCCTAAGGAGTGCCTTGGTCGGCCTGTGGGGAGTTCTTGTTTGATCGACTGCGGTGACATTGACTGGCGCGTGTTTGGGCATTGACGTCGGACAGATAATTGACTTCGAGCTGTTTCATTGGACCCCTTGGCTCGAACGACAGCCATTGCATTGCTCAGAATGCTTGGGTGGAGAGGGAGATCCAGTCTGAGCATTCTTTTCTACATTATCCATCTCGATTGAGTCAGTGGTCGCCTGTGTCACAAGTCAGGAATCTCGTGCCTCGCAGAGTTACCCATCTAAGGCTCCTAGCCATCACTGGACGTCCTGGACTCGACATACGACATACGTACTTCCGTCTCCATCACAAATCGAATTCGCGGTCTATCCAGGCGCTCGGCTCGTACTCCCACTACTCACATTGCATTCTCCCGGATACCTATCTTTGTCAATACGGCGCCCCTGCACAGGTTCTGGGGTTTCGCTTCACCACTGTGATAGCCATTGGTCAAGAACGCCGCTGACAGGATAGATCTTCGTCTTACCGATCGGCTGAAGGTGCAGCTAAGTCGATCATCCGGCTGGAACGGCTTTGTGGATCGCTTGCATTGGTGTGCCGACCTCTTAGCTTATTTTGGAATCTCGACGAGCTAGTCAACTTCCTCCCTCCCTCCCTCCATCCCTCTCTGCCTCTTCCTGTTGAGCGCGTGTCTCAGAGAGGCAGAAGGGAATTTGGTGTAGTGATTCCGGTACCAGGGTGGATTGCGCGGTCCGGAGAGTACGATTGCTCTTGATATCCATTTGTATGAGCAAACTTGCTACGAAAGAAGCACACTTCAAGAACAGAACACCACTTTTCATGACAGCATTTTCTCACCTCCTGTTTTGTTCCGAATCTAGCATGGCAGTCGCCATCTAGAATACGTCCTGTCCAAATTATCCATACCAGGCCTCAACAACGATCTCAATTGCGGTTAATTTATTCGCCATAATCGCAGCACATCTTGGATACGCCATCATCTGTGGTGGACATCCATCAAGACAACTTGACCTTCGCCTTAAGCTCCCAGTCGCTCCTTGCTGCCAGAAACATATTGTTTGGCCTAAGACTAGGCCTTTGCCACTGCTAGACCTGGAGATCTATCATCGAAGAGGCATGCAAGAAAGTTGTACGCAACTCTGGAAGGCTTCTCCGCCGACACTGTTGCAGGGCAACCTTCCCCGGAGACTTCCACTAGACGTGGATAATAAGGTTTCGCACATCATCATCTCCTCCCAGTGCTCCAGAAAAGGATGGCACAGCCTTGACAGCTTAGAGCTTCAAGCTTGAGGGATTCCTCGCTCAGCACATCTTGCCTCGGAGGAGCACCGCTCAATGAAATGATTAGTGTGCTGTCCTGCTTCTTTTCCCTGCCGATGAAAAAAGCTGTGCTGTGTGTCTGCCTGTTCGAAGGCAAGGTCTTCTAGCTTTTGTGAGCTCCACCAAGACCATACTGCTGGTATCAGTTCGCGATTCTGATTGTGCAGAGCTCACACAAGCAATACATTTGCTCAATAGTTCCTCTATTGACTTTTCAGATCGTGGGAAAATCCGTGGGCCAACACTGCCAGTGGGAAGACTCAGCACATTCCCATCTTTTCGAAGAAACAACTGCTTCTCCCAACCTCTCTTCCTCCTTCCCCAAACGCTGGATTCTGAACACCTCAATCTCACATCACACCCACATTTCATCGATCTTCACATATCAATCAATCATCCATTCGTACTTACCGCTAAGATCTCGCCTTCAACTATCCTTCATCGCCAAACTTTACGCACCTTTTCGAACAAGACATCTTCAGCATCCATTCGCGAGCCTGCGCACCCCTATCAGTAGAGCAGGCGATTGCGAAGAGCTCAATGAGAGGTGTGCTCGGTGAGGCCCCCGCGCCTTTGCAGTCCAACAAAGCAGAGCAGAGCTCACCCTTCAACGATAGATATAGAGGGGCAATTCAAGCAACCGGCTCCGACTGACAAAGACATGAACGGAAACCACAAAGTTCACCATACAAACCAAACAGAAATTCAACCATGGGAACCAACCCCCCTACCGTTGCTCGAACGCAACGCTTTGATGGCACATCCCAACAGGTTGGTAGTTCGCGATATTCAGCCAGAATGCAGAAGTGGCCTTCGTTGCCTGCACCAGAACTAACAAACTTGAATTATCACAGTCAACCGTATTACCTAACCCTCATCCAGCCTCCCCAAGAAGGTCGCGTCAATGCTGGAAAATCAAAAGGTATGCTTTTAAATACGTGACACTTACTGTCCTTCTAACCACGCTAATTAAAGGCGTTGCAGGCAAACCATTGGCCTGTAGTCTACACCCAGAGCCAATCCTCGAGCTCAAGACTCAGGATACCGATCCTTACAATTACCATCGAACCAGTCCTCATTTCATGTGCATCGTTGAGCTCGTTGCGAATGATGAAAGAGGGTCTCCGGTACAGGATGGACTAGGTGGATCATTAGTCTCTTCTTTGCACAATTTGAGAATCAAAGATGATAAAGGTTAGACCGGAACATCATATCCCTTCTACTTCGTCACTGAACTTTGTTTAGCAGATCACGCTTATTTCATCTTTGGGGATTTGTGCCCCAAATTGGTTGGAACTTTCTGCCTCAAGTTCGTTCTCTTCGAAATGCGTTCCGATAGTGCCACAAGCAGCAACAGCACATATGCAAAGCTTCTGACATCAATCATCAGCCAGCCTTTTGTCATCAAAGAGGCAAAAGGTGTCGGTATCTCGAAGGCATCAACTCCTTTGACGCGAATGGTAGCTGAGTGTGGCGTCAAGATCAGGGTTAGAAAGGAGCCAACGTATGACTACGTCCCAATCTCATGTCACCCAAACTGACAGGACAGTAGGAACAAGCGCAAGCAATCTCAAACCAGTTGGGCTGTACGTGGCCCAACAGAGCCAAACCTTCTCCGGGTACAAGCCCCTGTGCTGAAAGATGTACTCGGTTTCGACCCTAGTCAACCGCAATATCCCAACCACGCTAATAGTCTTGGTGTACATTCCCAATACGCCAGCCGCCCGTTACTAAATCCCCTCCCAACTCATTTGGGGCAGATCACACCGCCCACTCGGGGTGTGGAGGGGATCTTGGATCGTGTCTCCGTGCAAATGCCAAATTCGGCTCAGGAAAGCACTTCAAAGACAGAAGGGCTTTCAAACGACGACGGCCACTTAAACAAGAAGGTCCATCCAACCCAAGAGAGCCACTCTAACAACCTCAACCACCTGAATGTTGGAAATTTGAGACATTATAGGCCTAATGCAACTGTGATGGCCGGTTACGGTGCTCAGGCATTGCCTCTGAATAATGATCCAGCTTACCAGACGTCTGGAAGCCAATTCATGTTCAGTGGTGCAATTAGCAACTTTAACAGTTTGACCGCGGAGGGGCACACGGGCCCCGGTGCTCAATTTTTCGACGTGTTGTCTGGTCGTAATACTCAGATGAGTAACACGGGGCCTGGATTCTCTCCTCCGATGAGCACTTCAGTGTCTACAACCAATTCTCAGATGGGAAACATGGTCTCTCCTCTAAGAAGTAAAACTGGGAGAGATGATGGTAGTTCTGCCGGCTTTGGCTCCAGGAGCCAATTTTCAAGCCTCTCGAGTGGCTTGGTCGAGTGGGATCCTATGGTGACGTCGACCAATTCATACGACCAGTTATACTCGTCCAGCATGCCAACCAACACACAAAATACCACCAATATGCCACCCTCTGGCAGTGTGCTATTCGCCAGCCAGAATACTGGCAATGTATCACACACTGGAAGTGTACTGTGCGCCACGCCGTACACCACAAGCATGTCATCAATGCCACAGTACATCCCTCGCTTGCCAGACGCTACCTCACAAGGGGGCCAATACTCAACCAGCATGGCAAATGCTGCACAAGATCCCATCAGCATGGCAGAGATGCCATTCTACAATTCACAATACCCGAGCAGCACGGCATCTCAAGGCACACAGAAGCTCGCAGGATACGAATGGCAATTTGGTAGTGGCTATGGAGCCACTCCTAGTATGGTCACTCATGGTTGAACCTGCTTGAATGTAGAGTTCCTCCCCAAAGAGGAATTCAACAGAGACTTCTATATTGAGCTTCTTGTTATGACTGATGTTGCTGTTCAAGGCAGAAGGGGATCTGGCTCGTCTCACCTGGCATTATTAAGAAGAAATCTCTCGAGGAGTCTTGTTCCCCTTGGTGTCCATGCAAGACGAGTAAGTCTGAAAGAAAAGGAGTGAAGATTGGACAGAAATCAGAACTTCCAAAATCTAAAGCGACAATCAATAGAACTTATATACCCCTAGACCGCGCGCAGATTTTTGCTTGGTTCTAGGCAGAAGAATTTGTGAATCCATTATTATCTTCACAAGGCTTCAAGAGAGTTTCAAGAGGCTCGGGCTCGATGGCCCCACTTGCACTGCAGATTATTGATGTGCGAGGCAAGTGATATTGTAGTAAAATCTCAGCTGGTGGCGGCTATAGCCCCAACAAAACCAGATCAATAACCCCGAGGATATGTGGTTATGTATCCTGAGAGGACCACCAGGTTGAACAGTATCTGGCAAACCCTTGGGTGGAGTGAGATCTAGCAATGCACAGGACAACGAAAAGATCGATCTAGGTTGTTACTTGTGTCCACTGTGGCTAAAATACCGCGACTGGCTATCCCCGCATAATGTAGAATAGTGTTTTTTCCTTAAGAGTTTAAAAGCTGGTGTGGAACGGAGGGGTGTCCATCTCTGCAGACTCTTGGCATTCAACTCGAAGGTTCCGATAATGGAGGAGGAAGCGCATATCAGTGGCTGACCAGAATGAGTTTGCGGCGCATATCGTGGTTAAGTGTGTGTGGATACCCAATCATTGGGCGTGATTTTTTTCCCTCTGCAAAAAGAGAGAGATTTCTTACTTCATGGTGGAATGGTAGTAGGTTGGTGTAGTCGACAAAACTGGGTATCGTTGTGATGGCTCTTATGACCAGAGATATTCGACTTCAACTCGATCGAATGTCCATCTTCTGGGCCGCCTTTCTTCCTTTCACCAACCAGTGCGAATGATATAGGCGATCGCGATGTCTGAGCCAAGTTTGCTTGGATTATGGAGAAGAGGGTGCAGACGCAAGTTGGGCAGGCGAGGAAGTGCGAGGAGCATATGTTATGTGATTCGGGTGATGCGTGCTATTTTAGCTGTCGCTGTTGTGGTTGTGGTATGTTTAAGCTTTGTGATAATCGCCGCCGAGGAAGTGGTAAGGCAGCGGTCTGTGGGGGTGATGAGGACAAAAGCTTCGACAAAAATCACTCAGTGACTGGCCACGTTGCGCTAAACCAGGTCGGACTACTGGAAATGGCTGGCATGCAAACGAAGTAAGTCGTATTCGTGGCTTCAGAACTCAATCAATTCAAAGGGCTCAAAGAATTGAGAGAAGTTCACTCCAGGGTCGAGAGTAGATGAGACTACCTCACCTGTATTCAGTAGATGCAGACAGTGTTGCCACTAACCAGCCTTGTAGACCGTAGATGTTACGCGTAGAGGGTCGAGTGCTCGTACGGTATGTCGTATTGCCTTTTCGAATAACGAGGCATCATGGATTCCTGAAGCCCACCAGCATTATTCCCGCAACATTTCGGCCATCACAAAATACACTCATGACGCAGGCCAGTTCTCGGTGGTCATGAAAACCCTAGTGACGAGGGTACCAAGTCAATCCAGCGGCTTATGGTGAACCCAGAACAAGAACCGTCCGCACTTGGCTTCGGCAGGTGAACCGCACAATCTCAATTTGAACAATAGGTTGACCACGTTATATCCCATCATGATTGTTACATCATGATCATGTGGAAAGAGTTCCTCATGAGAAGACTTTGATTATTTCCGAAGGTGCGACCAGATCATAGATCTCTGGCATATCTTCGCCTGATATGGATGTTGCTTCCAGATCAAGGAAGCCGCGAGTGTGGAGAAAGAACCTATGTTAATGGTGATGATGATGGTGATGGGGGTTGCAGCGTCGAAAACTCGGTGATGGGCCATCATTGGTAGCTCCCAAGCTTCCACAGACCTACCGATTTGGCTTGTTTTTGGTTTGGAGGCTCTGGAAAAATCCGAGTCCGTTACTCATCCATATGAATCGCCTGATAAAATTGGTCGATGGCCATCTGCCCTGGGCCTGGCAGTTGTGAACGATCAAGACCCATTTTCTTTCTCCGACCGTGCAGCTCGGCGAAGTCATTCCCGTGTCTACAGCCATCGGTCGTTTTCCTCATCCTAGTAGTTGGCCTCAACTTCGAGACAACACAGATTTGCCTGACATGGAGTACTCAATTCCCCTCAATATTGAAGTAGCCTGAGTGAGGTCAGTGATCATGCTCGTTAGGTGCCCGAGTTAAAGGGGTGCGGTGGAAGTTCCTTGGCATGTTTGTCTCATTTCACAGCCTTGAGAGACCTGTCCTTGGCCATTGTGCTTGTCTAACTACATACCTAAGCAGTAACTCAGTCTCTACACAACGAATACTCAAAGAGTGGAGAAGTACCTAGAAAGCATCTTGATGATCTTGAGAAGTCTTTGTTAACTGCTGACGATCTGGGTAATCGACACTATGCAATAGACAAGCCAATAGCGATACAAAAATACGTTATTTCAACGACACCATTCCAAGATCTTCACACTCCACTCGGAGTCGATTCACGGCGTGCTGTGTACCGACTAGCATTTCTGTGGCCAGACGACATGATATCTGTTTATACGGCCAGAGGTCAAGTGTTGTCTTTACTTGGCCTGTTTGTTGTCTGGAAAGGGCTGATCGTGTTGGCCGTATTCTCAAGCCTTGGTGTTGGCTATGACACATCTGCAAGTCTCTCTGCTGACAGCACCATTGGATCACTATTATCTGATTCACCAAGCCACTTTCCGAGCCTTTGGTTGAAGTTTGTGAGATGGGACGCTGTATATTTCACACATATGGCCCAGCATGGTCACTTATTTGAGCAGGAATGGGCTTGGGGAGTTGGCCACTCGAGCACGTTGTCATTCCTCACGAAGCGTAAGGTTCTCCTCCTGGCACGTCACTATTTTGGATTCAAACTCACGGCCGCGACAGGGTTAATTAATCTTCTTGGAACCGATAGAAACACGTCCACAGTGATTACTGGCGTTCTTGCCTCGCATGTTACACATTGGCTGGCGACTGTGCAGCTGTGGTTCCTCGCAAGACGGCTTGTTGATATAGGAAGGAACCCCAATTCTCTGGTGCCATTCCGTGCGGCGTTACTTTATATTATTTCTCCTGCCGGAGTGTTCCTTTCGGCGCCTTACTCTGAAAGCTTGTTCGCGTTCCTATCGTTGTCGGGATTCTTAGGGTACCTCCACGGTGTCCATTGCTTCAACCATGCCAAAGTTATCAATGGATCTGCCTTTATGGTTGCAGCTGGCGCACTCTTTGGCCTAGCAACCATGATCCGTGGGAATGGGATCTTGGCAGGGGTCACCTATCTCATCGAAGCAGCTGCCACAGGTTTTGCGCTCCTCACTCAAGACTTTACCCCATCGCGTTTGGCCCGATTATCGGCTATTGTGGTTGGGGGTTTATTGATTGGAGTGGGTATGACAGCACCACAATTCATAGCATTCACGGAGTATTGTGTCGGCAGAAGCCGTGAAGATCGGAGACCATGGTGCAACAATGCCCTACCATCCATTTTCACCTGGGTTCAATCCCACTACTGGTAAGTCGTTCCACACAGCGTACTGCTCTTCTGACCATGAAACCTAGGAACGTTGGACCATTCAGGTACTGGACACTATCAAATGTGCCCTTGTTCCTGCTAGCTGCTCCAGCTCTGTGGTTGCTGACTATCTCGGCAATTGACTTCATCAGAAATCCTCGACAGTTCTCATCCGCCTCGACGACGAGGTCTCCCGATTCCATATTGCTTCGGGACAGAGTTACCACTCTTGGTCTGGCTCTACCGCAGCTGTCACTCGCGGTCTTGGCTCTCGTTAGTTATCATGTCCAAATTATCACCAGACTCGCTTCAGGTTACCCATTATGGTATGTGTGGCTGGCTCAACGAACGGTGAAAGGAGAGGCATACACTTCAACTACAATCCGATGGATGGTCATATATGCATTGATCCAGGCAGGGCTATATGCATCATTCCTCCCTCCAGCCTAAATCTAACATCGATGTCGCGGGGAGTTCAGGAGCTCGATGCACTCGGGGAGAAGTCCCTCGATAACCTGATATACTAGAGTACCTAGTCACCGAGCTATCTCCCGATGTCCGCATCCTTTCAACTGTATAGTACTGAGCGTCGGTAATCTCCTGTGGTAGTCAAATACCTCACTCCCAATTCCCAACGAACGTGTCTTATGCCAGAACAGCTTCAAGAAGTATTCTTACCCTCGAATAACAAGGTCTCGAGTCCATCACATAACACTATCCAACTTATTTCTCTGTGGATGTTACTTTTACTCTGATTCCTTTGGTGTCAAATTTGACAGTTGGGACAAAATAGTCATGTTTGAGAACTGTGTCTGTCACATCGGTCTCATACAGCTCGAAGCTGAAGCGTCTGAAAATAGCCGCAAGACCTGTGTATAGTTCTGCCTGGGCAAGACTAGATTTGATCAGCAACGGCACGGCATCAGAAGGAGGAACCGACTTACTTTAGACCAATGCATGATCTCGCACCTTTCCCAAATCCGATGAAGTATCTTTCTAAACTCTGGCCATTTGCAGTAATCGGGTTGTCGAGCCACCTCTCTGGTACGAAGGAATGCGACTCGGGAAAGATCTCTTCATCGTGATTTACGTCAACGATAGTCATTGACACGGGCGTCCCCGCTGGGATCACCCAATCTTTGTACTTGAGGTCGTGTCGGGCAACACGTGGCAGGCGAGATGCAATCCCATACGCCAATCTGATCCCTTCTTTGATACAGCCCGTCAGATAGGGGAGTTGTTCGAGGCGTTGCCAGTCCAGAGGAGCTTTTGGATCTGGGAGAGCCTCCTCCAGTTCCGCGCGTAGCTTCTTGAAGATCTCGGGCTTATCGATGATGTGATAGCTCGCCACAGCAGCCGCCCATGACGTCGTCAGGATGGCGGCGCCGATGATGACCTGCGCTTCTTGCATCATACGTTCGATTGATTTTTCTCGAGGCGAGAGGTCACTGTTCAGCATTTCATGGAAGAGAGTCGCATGGTCGACAGACCTCTTGGTCTCATCATGCTCGGCTTTCAGCTTGGTCAGAGTACGTTTGAAGTCCTTGATTCACTCAGTCAGTGATGGGTTTGAGGCGGCTCGGTGACAGCAAGCCCTACCTTTTGCACTTGTATATGGACGTACATTGTTGGTTCGAGTTTCAGAACCAACCAGTCGGGCAAACTGTTCATTATAGGCCACAGCCACGGGAATTGCATCAGGACATTCGAGGACTCGCAAGCCGCATGCATGCCCTCATGGAATGTGTCCTTGAAATCAGGTGAGTCCAGGTGATCATATGCATTTGCAAAGCAGAATTCGGTGACGATATCTCCTGAAAAGGCGGTCCAGGCCCGATGGAGAGGAAGCACACGATCTGTGCCGACGTATTCTTCGATCTTGGTCGTGAGTTTGTTCAGCTTATTTCGAATGATGGGCTGAAAGTCCACGATTTTTCTCTTGGAGAAGAAAGGCGCAACAGCATTGCGCAGTTTCTTATGGTCCTCGCGCAACGGCGCGGTGAAAAAGGTTTCATCCGTTCCAAATCTGGCTGAAAATGGACGGTATTTGTCCAATTTCCCAGATTTCACATACAATTCCTCGAAATAGTCTGCATCTAGCACATGGAGTTCATTGGGAGTGCAACGCACAATTGGTCCTGATGGTGTCAGCAATCAACCTGACCATTTCACTGGCCTACAGGAATTCGAACCATATTTCTTGTGAAGGTCCTGGATGTGAAATGTGAAATTGCCCTGCTGAATGACCTCGTAGTAGAACTCATACCATCTCGTCAAGCCGGCGAGTTTCGGGCCTGGAAAATGGGCGATTGGATGGAAGTACAACCTGTATATGCCCAGGGCAATGATGTAGAGAAACAAGCATACCAGTCCCACGTAGAGTGCAGTCACCGAGGGATTGGTTGAAAGACACGGGATGCTGGCCATGATTAGATATCTCTAGGAAGAGTTGTTATACCGGGTGGCGGCCAGGGTGAGAAGGCGTATACTCAATAGTAAAGGTTCCCCGAGTAATGCTCGTAGAAGTCCTAGTCTTTGTGCGCGATCCTCAAGCGATTGCGAATCTATTGCGTAACATGAGGTGAGAGGTGAATGAAATCGCCAGTCGAAGATCCAGCGATCGATCGGAGACATATTGCCTGGGCTTGTCCCTATCGCCCACGCGAATCGCGATCAGGAATGGAGTGATAGGGTCGAGGGGCCCTGTTGGTTAGGCGAGGTCTGTAGGTTACATTAAGTGCAGAACCCACCTTTTCATGGAAGCTCGGGTGCAGTTCTACCGGCCCTTATGTCAATCAGCAAGTATAATGATAGCTTGGTAACCATTGGTCAACATTGGAGTTTGCTAACACCTGAGACACTTGGTTTAGTTGGGTGGTTCCCAAGGCCAACTTGGATGTCTACCCGCTAATCTCCTGGCTACCCAGCTAATTAGGTGCAGGAGGATGGAGCAACGGAGAAACGGATGAGCTGCAGCTTGGAGAAATATTGCAGGTTACCGAGTTCTAGTTACTTGCTTCGTAGGTAGCTACTTGTCTTGTATTCGTGGTAGGCAGTGCATCAGACACGTGGCTCTAATGATATAATAATGGTTGGAGACTTTGATGGCGCCCAAAGTTTGTATCTAGTGGGCGCCTCGGACCGAACATGGCAGCACCACTTAGGTACCTGCCCAGTTAGCACCCTCGGCGGCCTCGGCTCTGAAGTTTAAGCGGCATCAGCCCACTTCAACAATGAAGCACAAGTACCTATTCAGCTACGAGGTCACCCTCTCATGCATATTTGCTTCTTCTCCACCGCAAATTGGGGTAAGAACGAAGTTCTTTTGTTGTAATCAGCGCTTACAAAACCTTCTTCTCTCTCATGAGACATCCATTATTGAACCAAGGTTACGAGGATCAGGCGTGATAGCATTGGAAGCAGACCATGCCAAGTGCTGGGCAGTTCTTACTGATCTCTGACAGTCCTTGTTCTTTATCCTTCCAATGATATTGATGGCTATCCTGCCATCCACTGAACCATGTGTAATCCGGACACCCCTTCATCGGCTCAGGACCACATTGGAGTAACAACACCCCATCAAGCCGCCTTAGTACCTGATGTGAGTGAGTCCTCAGGAGTATCGATTCGGACTTGATTAACATTTGACAGTCTGATAACAGTGATGCGGATTCAGCCATCGGAGAATCAATCGGAGGCTCCTTGACAGCGTCTTTAGCGTCATCGGTCCTCAATTACAAGTACGAGAATGGCCGACGGTATCATGCGTACCGCGAGGGTCAGTATATCTTGCCCAATGATGAACAGGAGCAAGATCGCCTAGACATGCTTCATCACATCTACAAACTCATCATTGGAGGTGCTCTTTACCGGGCCCCCCTTACGGGTGATTATGGCTGGCGGATCCTCGATATAGGCTGCGGCACGGGTCTTTATTGCATTGAGATTGCCGACGAGTTTCCGAACGCATTGGTTATCGGCACTGATCTATCTGCTATTCAGCCAGAATGGGTATGAGAAGGTGTGGTCCGGTGATAGATTCGGGGAGGCCACTGACCGTAACCAGGTTCCACCCAATTGCAGATTTTATGTCGATGACATTGAAAGCGAGTGGGCATATCCTCCAAACGAGCATTTTGACTATATCCACGGCCGAGCTCTCTGTGGCAGCATCGCAGATTGGCCAAAATTGTTTTCCCAAGCGCTCACGAATCTCAAGCCGGGTGGGTTGATGGAGATGCAGGAGTATCACTGCGAGGTGCTTAGTGATGACCAGACAAGCGAACAGGCCACTTATCTTCTGGATTGGGTTGTTCAGATGAACGAAGCCAGTAAAAAGTTCGGCAAGGAGCTTGCCACGGCGAATGGCCTGAAGAAGCAAATGACGGATGCTGGCTTTATCGATGTCCATGAGGAAATCTATAAGGTGCCTATTGGTCCCTGGGCCAAGGGAAAAAGAAACAAAGAGTTGGGCATGTATTACCGTGCTCAATTTGTGGACGCTGTGGAGCCTTTCACCATGGCATTATTCACCCGCGTACTGGGGTACACTGCCGAAGAAGCTTTGATTGTTGTCGCGCGAGTCAAGAGCGATTTGCTCAATCCCAAACTGCACATGTATGTCAACTTCCACTATATTTGGGGCAACAAAGCGAGATGACAGTCAACGAACTATCTGGGATGATGAAACTCGTGTTGGCAGCTGGGAAGGGTCCTGGTGGCACAGGTGACAATTCCGGAAGTTGTACACAGCTGGCATAGCCCGAGGGGCCTCAATCAGGTGCTATGGGTTCTGGGCTGAGCACGAAGATACCCGTGGTGTGGTATGTGAGTACTTTGCCTTGGTACCTATCTCAGTGTGACACACGTAGTATGAATCTAATGACGATATGACCCACAATGCATTAGTTCTGCTGATTCAGAACCCTGTCAATTCAGAAGTCTTTGATCGGTGATACTGTGGCCTGCAAGTACTGTCCTGTCTGGTGGCTACCGAAAATCCGGATTGGGACGAAAAGATGTGTATTTTTCGGGTCGACTGATTCTCCGGGAAAAACGTTGCCAAGATCTCTCCATGTGGTCAGGATTGAGATTCACTGGTCGCCGTCGCACTGGGAGTCGCGTGCAGTGCAGGGCTCTGAGAAGTCTGTGACTGTCACTGATCTTCAACTTCAGGCCCAGGCTGAGATTTGTCCTCGTCATCCGAATCCCTTTCACTTGATTGACACAACGCAGAATTATCCCTCCGGCTACTTGCTGAACCGCGTTACTATCCTCTCCCCGTTCCCCAACTTTGTCCGCAGGCATTAGCGTGACGTAGCATAGCAAGGCTGCACTGAGGCTTGCTAAGCGGCCTCTCAAGTCATCATATATCCATACACCCTCTTCACACCAACCAGCCCTACACTGCACACAGCAGCCTCAGTCTGTGCGACACAACTTCTCACTCTGCCATCCCTTCTCCTTCTTGGACTTCAAATGTCCTGCGCACTCACTCAATCATGGACAACCACAAACAACACCTTGAAGAGTTGCTGAATCACAGTCAAAAACATGGCTCGGAAATCTCAAGAGCAACATCCCCCGGCGGCGCAGGCAGCATCGATCAGACACAACTCACTGATGCCAATTGCCAAGTCAAGCGCAATAGACCCCGAACCTTTCCTTACTTTACCACTCTCCCTTACCAGGTAGAAGATGACTCTCAAAGACAAGAAAATCTGGCCGAAATTCTCAAGCATCTCTACATTGCAATTCAGGCCGGTGATTTCACTCCCGGGGCATTACACTGGACGAGAGAGCTTCGCAGTTGGCTTGCGTTGAAGTTCGATCCCACCAAGGAACAACGAGTCCAACTCGTCAAGCTCTACTATGAACTCGCTCTTGCTCCGGGCATCGACCCCAGTGTCGCCGAACGCTTCGCCAGCATGTTCATGGTCCTCACAAAGTTCGTATCCTACCCACGGCAGGAACTTGACTGGCAAGTTACTAACCGATCGTTCTAGGCGAAAACACTACCTGCGGCCACTCAAGGACCTGACGTTGGACTGGCGGCCGCTTTATCGAGAATTGAAGGTGTTCGTTTTGCCCAGCGAATCGGGGTTGATGCAGACAACAAATCTTAAGAGGAACATCAAGACCTTGATCAAAATATGCTCCTTCTCACAGTTGTATTTCGATCCCGAGGACATTCCAGTCATGCTGGAGGAACTTTTGCCGCATTTCACCATGTCCCAGGCTGAGGGCGCTTTCGTGGTGATTGGTCTGATCAATCTCCTTCTTCCAACTGCTCCTCCTCCACCGAATCGTGCCGACCTAGCGCCCCAGCAATTCCTTCCAACATTCTTCCACTTGTGGTCGTTGGTCAATCGATCCCGCACCATCGACGTCGCCAGTCTGGACCTCTTTTCACGCCTTGCAAGAGATACTCTATCCAGCAAACATGTGGAATTCTCCGAGTTTGGCATCTTCACCCCCGAGCAATCGACTCTCATTGTCACTGCAATCTTGAGGCTATTGGAGATCCCGGTCGGACAGTCAACCTCTCCATATAGTGCCCTAGTCGACCTGTCAGCTGGCATGGGTATTCTCCTGGATCGTGATAGTCGTAAGCATCCTGTATCTCATCACATTGCACGATGGTTCGTTATGTCTCTATCACCTGCTTGCCTTGAGAAGAAAGCTTCCGTGCTATCTCTTCTTGAGACCCTGATACAGGCAGTCGAAACATTTTTCCATCCCTCAAATTCGGGATCATGGACCAGAACGCTTGCACAATTGGTGTTCTACCTGGCAGACTTTTTTGTCATGCGCTGGAACAGAGAGCGCAATGGTGAGATGGAAGTACCCGAGGAACGCAGACTGAATGAGCCTCTCCGCAAGCGGTTTGTATTGTGTCTCCGAGAAGTCATCTTCATGGGCATTTATGCGAAAAGTGGCACTGCAATGAGTTACTCATTATCAACACTTCAAGCTCTTGCCTTCTTAGAGCCTGATTTAATACTTCCTGGAGCCTTACAACGCATTTACCCGTCCATGCAGGGGCTTGTTGAGGTGCACAGAACGATTTCATCATTACGATCACTACAGATTCTGGCGAGAACTATGATACGGACCAAGGGGTATCGTTGCCACATCACAGCATTGTTGGGACTGGCTTTACCTGGAATCGATGCCAATGATCTCGAGAAAACCCTGTACACACTATCCTTCTTTGCAAATGTGTGCTACAACATTCCGTTCGCAGACCTATCCAAGGGCAGGGATGACGTTCAGGGCAACATACTCGCCATGGAATGGATCACTGGTGAAATGGAGCGAATGGACCAGGAAGGTGCCACCGTAGAGCTCAATTATGCGGATTTGGATGAGAAACAAGAAGAGATGATCTTAGCCTCATCCACTGCTGGATTTGGTGAATTCGTCAGCTCTTTCTTGGGGAGAGTCTTTACGCTTCTCGAGAATCTACCTGACGCTGCAAGAATCAGAAGCGGGTCGCCTGAGGAGAATATTGTCAACACCTTACCGGCCGCATTCATGCCATTACTGGCATCACTTTCTCCCGAATTGTTTGACATGGCACTCAACAAGATTGTCGATTTCGTGGCAAACCATGTCATTCACCAATCGCGTGATGCCATGGCTTTTATCTGCAACTGCCTTTGCAAGGTCGATCCTGAGAAAGCTTTGGCCAAATTTGTTCCCGTCCTAGTGACCGCTATTCGCACCGAGATTGATGAAAATGGTGCTGGGTCAACAAGAAATGCGGCTTCTGATGTCCTCCCTCGTGATAGAGGTTTGGTGTGGAACATCAGCATGCTCAGCATGTGTGTTGTCCATGTGGGCTCTGCTGTCCTCAAATACAAGCAGGAGCTGTTCGACATCGCAGTGTATATGCAACAGAAGTGTAAAGGCATGCCGACCGTGCATATCTCAAACTACATCCACCACCTTCTTCTTAACTTGACAGTCACATACACGGCAGACTATAGTCTGTACGAACCGGAAAGAAAGGCCAACGGAGTCACTGCAGACCTCTGGGGGCTTGCAGAACCAAGTGCAACGGTCAAACCCAAGTGGCATGTACCAAACAAAGAAGAACTCGATTTTGCTGTTGAATTGTTTCAGAACCAAGCAGAAGGTGCCTTGAAGCATCTCAAAGGCCTAATTGAGGGCACATCAAGCATCAAACGAGACGGTAGCGGCAAAGAATGGTCTGACGAAGTCTCCCGAAATCTAGTCTTGTTACGACTACTTCTTGCGGGAGTATCAGTTCTCTTTGATGCAAAAGGTGTCAATGATGGTCTCACCACCACTGCTAGCGGCGTGGATGCTGATACTGCCATGACACAGGCAAATGGACATGTACCCGAGGACAGCAATGATACGACTGACCCCGAGTCTGTATTAGACGGTACAGATGAGACATCTATCAAACCTTCATTCCAATACCCCAGTGGGGAGCTTCTCAAACCTGGAGACGAGAATTATGCGCTGATACATCACATACGGCAGGATGTTGGTCGAGTGCTTCATCAAGTTCACGACTTCCTGACCAGAGAAGGAGAGGATGATGTTTCTTCCTTTGCACCGTTGTATACTGCGTACCGATCGTGGTTCGTAGACGTGGGTATTGAGCGATCTGCACATGTACTTGATCGTGTAACAAGACTCCTCCATGCCGATGAACAACCTTATAAGGTCAGCGGCATCCGGAAGGATTATCCACGTTCCATTCTTGTTCGTCGAGCAAATGTCTACCACACACAACGTTTGAGGTACAATGCGACCCCTCGACCACGCTCAGAGCTGGATGAACAATTACTGAATGATCTGGCCGAGTCGTCTGTCTCTTTGTACACGGAAGTTCGCCGCAATGCGCAAAGTGCAGGCGAATCAGCTCTTAAAGTGGTCTTTGGAGCCCGCTTATTCGTCATCCCTCCACTTTTGGCCTCTTTCCAGAAGGCCGTGGAGCGAAACGACTTCCCCCGAATCAAAGGTGCTCTTTTCGCATTGTTGTTTGGAAGTCTGGCGAAAACCGTCGGTAGACATTGGAAGTACACTCCGACCGTGATCAAAACATTCATCAGTGCGAGCACGGCTGATAAACCATCCATTCAGAAACTATGCGGTGGAGGCCTTTTCCAAGTCATGGATTATGGCCGTCCTGGTGATCGCATGGCCATTGTTGATCGAGCGGCAGTCGATCCCTTCGCGCCGGATGAGGATGTCGAGGATAAGATTGCTAAGAAGAAATCCTTTATCCTCAGCAAGCGTGCAAGTATCGAGAAGAAGAAAGCCGAACTGGCCGAAGAGCTCATTGAACTGGGTCGTGTATCACATTGGAAGAAGGCAACGCGGGTTGCAACACTGGTGATGTCCTTGGGCATGCGATTCGACCACATCGCTTCCGACAATATGATTGATCTTATCACTCGTGGCACTATCGACCCTCATCCTGGCTTACGAGGGCTCTATTCACAAGGGCTCGTGGCCCTATTCACTATGACTGATGTTCGAGCTGTATGCAGCCACGACTATGCCAACTACATACAAGCTATGCAAGAATTTCCTGCGAAGGTCAAGGTGACCACATACCCTGAGAAAGATTCTTGGACAGAAGACTATTTGCAAGCATTTTCGAAACCGGAAGCTGATGTGTATATTGATCACGACTATCCGGGTTGGCTTGTGTGGTCGAAGTCCATGCCTGGTTACAAAGCCAATGTTAAGAATGACATTGAGTACGATGAGCTAGAATGGAAAAAGCGCACTGTCATTGGCAAGCTATTGGACCGAAATTGGTTCTCCACGTTCTTCAAGTACCTGAAGCAAGAGCCCCGAGATCAATCGGCGGATAAGTTCCGTATGGCCAGCGCAGCAATGCTGACATACGCGTTTGAGCTCATCATCAGAGACGGCCTTGCCGTGGCAACCTTCGAGGAGATTAAAGAGGAGACACTTGCTGTTTTCGAAGACGGAAGTGATAAGCATCAGCATCGCGCCACAGCAGAAATCCTTGCAGGGCTGGTGACATCTGTTATGGACAATTCGATTGAGCGTCGCACTATGGTTTGGGAATTCGCGTTTCCTATCATTCGAAAAGTCTTCTCCGATGGCTTGACACCTGAGAACTCTGGGTACTGGACAACCTTCTTGCATATGATTCTCCAAGCCCGTGATCCACGTCGAGCTTGGCCCTTGGTGGAATGGCTGACAAATTTCCGACTCGATATGAGCTCCAACGCTGCTTTCAAAGAAAGTTCCAAGATCCACCTTTTACATCAAGTGATCATGGACGCCGGATGGCATTTCCAGCTGGAAGCTCCAATTACTCAAGACTTCTTGAGTCACATTGATCATCCATACAAAGGTGTCCGAGAGGCGATGGCACATACACTTGCGACCATCACCCGTACCCGTTATCACGAATCATACAAGGATGTCAAACAACTTATCGATGCACAGAAATCAGCTGGTTCCATTGGTAAACAACCTTATATTCCTACTGAAGAATTTGATGAGACTATAACAGAGGTCTTCGGACGTATTGAGAAATGGCGACACGAACGAACTCCAGGCCAGCAGACCCCTTCGGCCTACACATCGGGCAGCAAGACGATCCTCCTCTGGCTGGATTCCATGCTTTCTTCCTGGGAGTGTACTCAGCTCTTGAAATACTTCCCCACTTTGTTCACCGAGCAATTCTTACACATGATGGATGTTAAGGAAGACCCCGAACTACAGTCTCTGGCTTATCACGTTTTCCGACATCTTCCAAACATTCCTCACCGAATAGGTGAAGACCAGAAGCTGATTGACTCGTTGATCAAAATCGGAAGAACGTCTCCCTCGTGGCATCAGCGTTTGCGAGTCATGATCAACATGCAAATCATTTTTTTCAGAAGATTGTTCTTGTTGTCTGAAGATAGCAAACAGCTTCTGTTCAAGTGTGTTGCCGATATGCTAGAAGACAGCCAGCATGAAGTCCGTGCGGGTGCAGCAACCACATTATCAGGCATGATTCGTTGTTCCCACATGGAGCTCCGCGAGAAGATGATTGTTCAGCTACGAGACCGATTCACTAAGATGTTGGTAGACAACCCACTTCCGAAGAAGCCCAAGGGTCAATTGGCAGGAGTTGCTGCTGGCTTGTCATCGGCTCGTACATCTGGAACAAATACACCAACACCAGAAGCACAGCGATTGGTCATCGTCCGACATGCCGCTGTACTAGGGTTGGGTGCATTAATCCAGGCTTTCCCATATTCAAGCCCACCGCCATCATGGATGCCAGATGTTCTTGTGACGCTCAGCAGCAAAGCCGCAAATGACCCAGCCGCAGTAGGAAACAGTGTGAAGAGCATCATCAGTGACTTCAAGAAGACACGACAGGATACTTGGCATATCGACGTCAAGGTAAGTTTCCAAAATATTCGGATCGCTTGTTTCATCCCGCTTACCAATTTTTAGGCTTTCAAACCAGAGCAGATCGAAGACTTGTCTGGTGTCTTGTGGAAAAGCTATTTCGCTTGATTTGCCTCGCATCTTGTACTGAACACAAGGCGTTCAGATGTAAATTTTTGCATTTGGACGGCATAGCCTCGGCGTTTAAGCAGTGATTCTTTCCGGCTGAGGGCGGCGAGTTTTAGGTCGGAGCAGTATCTTTATCATTCTTTGCATGTATAAATTTACACATCATCAGAGCACGCCGCTAGAGATGCAGCGGGAGGAAGGACAAAGGTCTGTAGCTGGTGACTGAGTCTCCGCCTGTTAACCAACATAAAGTCATCCAGTTAGTACTTGCGAGCCGCATGCCCCCTGAAATGGCCGCAAGCAAACGTGACGGAATCTCAGCAAATCAACTTGGGGGAAGGCAATGGGTCGTGTTAAGCGCTACCCACAGAGGAAATGTCTCGGGAGATGATCTTGCCGAAGAATTTCCCTTCTATGTTGTTCTTTCGGTTTTCGACTTCAGCAGAGCACAGATGGGTAAAGGATCGAGTGCAGGCCTTGTACAATAAAACATCGATTTCCAGAGCTCAAAAGTCCTGCCATTATCTCGCATGTGGCCCGAGTCAATTATTCTGTGGGACCAGTGCGTGTTAGAATTAAGACCAATCAATTGCAGCTGTTCTTCTTGGAAGCGAATTCTCGTTTTCATCTTTTGGTGAGTCACTGGCATGTCGTGCCTTTGAATGCTCGTGAATCAACGCCTTTACTCACCCACTGGCATTCAGAAACCGCAATCACATTCAAACAACTCGACAGTTTGAGTGTCGCCAGTCACAAGCCCAAACACCCAAAATGTCTGTTGTTTCCCTCTCCCTTTCAGAGACCCATGTTTTTTCCAAGAAGCCGTGCTCGTCCCTCAATCTACTTGTCGACTTAGGCGTCGAAGGAGACTGCCATTGCGGCGAGACAGTCCAACACCGCTCGCGCCTTCAAATCCGTCCTCCTCCCAAGAACCTCCGCCAAGTGCATTTGATGGACCTGGAAATCCTACAAGAATTCTCCGTCGAGCCAGCCGACTTGGGCGAGAACGTGACTACGCGAGGCCTAGGGTTGTTACAGAGGTCTACGGGTACGAAACTGCATTTCTTACCACCGAATACCAGTACTGGATCCGGCACTGGAGCACTAGATTCACTATTGACGAAACACAACATTGCGAAAATCGAGGCGGAGGCCGATCCAGGAAATGCTACGGAACTCGAAACAACACATCCCATTCTCGTACTCACAGGTCTGCGCAATCCCTGCCCACAGATTCAGAAATTTCGCACTGGACTGCAGGAAAAGTTCATCGTTCGAGACGAGGAGCGGAAGATTGTAGAGCGCAAAGCGGGCGTTATGAGTGTCGTTGAAGTCGGTGGTGTAATTGAAATTGGGATGCGCGTTGTTGTCGAAGAGCCTGCTGATTTTAGAAAATTGGAGGCCGTTTGATTTACGCGATTGGTGATCGGTAGTAACAATGAGCATGGATTTGTTTCCCAATTCAAACACGTCGGAGGGTGCGAGGTTACTAGTCGTACCAGGGGTATGGGTGGAAACGAGGCTGTGAATACGGGTACGATGAAAATGATGTCAGTCTGATCCGGCAAAACGTTAAACCGATCTTCGTTTCACTCTGAGATGCTCCGCGGTAATCCAGCTTCGATGCAATCATCTTGACAGTTCAACCGCAGCAGGCGTCCACCTTTCGAGCACACGTTCATTCCAACGAGAGCTTCATAAAGCTCCTCTTCATATTTGCAAATCCTACTCTCTCCTTCTCACGGCCTGGGCGGCCTTTCCTTTCCCTTATCAACCCGCCCGGCATGGCCCAACAAGACACTCTTTTCCGCTCGGCGAGCATGTCCCTGACCCAGCTCTACATCTCCAATGAAATTGGTCGCGAAGTCGTCTCTGCTCTAGGAGAAATCGGTCTCGTCCAATTTCGAGATCTCAATTCCGAAACCTCTGCCTTCCAAAGGACCTTCACCAAGGAGATTCGTCGCCTTGATAATGTCGAACGTCAATTGAAATACTTTAAAGCGCAGATGGAGAAATCTGGCATTGGCATGAGGAGCCACTGGGACTTTGACGAGAATATGCTGGCCGCGCCACAAGCGAGTGAAATCGACGAGCTTGCTGAGCGAGCGGAGTCTTTGGAACACCGTGTTAGCAATCTCAATGAAAGCTACGAGACTTTGAAGAAGCGAGAAGTCGAATTGACTGAGTGGCGATGGGTGTTGAAAGAGGCGGGTGGTTTCTTCGATCGTGCACATGGACAGACCGATGATATCCGCAATAGTATTGACGACGATGATGCTCCTTTACTGCGAAACACTGAGGCTGAGGAAGGCAGAGCTAATGGCGATGCCAATGGTCAGCAGCAGAGCTTCGCGGTCATGAACATTGGTTTTGTCTCTGGAGTTATCCCACGCGAACGTCTAGCAGCTTTTGAGCGAATCTTGTGGCGAACCCTTCGAGGCAACCTGTACATGAACCAGTCCGAGATCCCTGAGCCAATCATCAACCCTGACACGAACGAGGAAACTCGCAAGAATGTCTTCGTTATCTTCGCTCATGGTAAAGAAATTATCGCCAAGATCAGGAAGATCTCAGAGTCTTTGGGTGCAGACCTCTATAATGTTGATGAGAACAGTGACCTTCGTCGAGACCAGATCCACGAAGTCAACACCCGTCTCTCCGACCTTGCCAGCGTCCTCAGAAACACCAAGAATACTCTTGATGCTGAGCTGACTGCAATTGCACGATCTCTTGCTGCGTGGTTGATTGTCATCAAGAAAGAGAAGGCCGTTTACAATGCTTTGAACTTCTTTTCTTACGACCAAGCTCGAAAGACATTGATTGCTGAGGCCTGGGTGCCCACCAGCTCCTTACCTCAGATTAGGGCCACTTTGCAAGATGTCAATGATCGTGCTGGCTTGTCAGTTCCCACTATTGTCAATCAAATCAAGACCAACAAGACACCTCCCACCTATAACAAAACCAACAAGTTCACCGAAGGTTTCCAAACCATCATCAATGCTTACGGTACCGCCAAATATCAAGAAGTTAATCCCGGATTATATACCATCATCACTTTCCCCTTCCTGTTCGCTGTCATGTTCGGTGACTTCGGCCATGGGACATTGATGATGATGGCTGCCTCCGCAATGATCTACTGGGAAAAGCCACTCCTGCGATCCAAGCAAGACGAACTCTTCGCCATGGCTTTCTATGGTCGTTATATCATGTTGATGATGGGCATTTTTTCCATGTACACTGGTTTGGTCTACAACGATGTTTTCTCCAAAGGTTTCACCCCTTTTCCTTCCGCATGGGAGTTCCCAGAAGACGGACGACCTGAAGTTACAGCACATCTCAAGGGAAGTTATCGATACCCATTCGGACTGGACTGGGCTTGGCATGGGTCTGAGAACGATTTGCTGTTCAGCAATAGTTTGAAGATGAAGCTTTCCATCCTGATGGGTTGGGCGCACATGACCTATGCCTTGACTTTCTCGTACATCAACGCAAGACACTTCAAGTCACCTATCGATGTTTGGGGTAACTTTGTGCCCGGCATGATCTTCTTCCAGAGCATTTTCGGCTACCTCAGCTTCTGTATCCTCTACAAGTGGTCCATCGACTGGCCAGCTGAGGGCAGAAACCCACCCTCTCTCCTCAACATGTTGATCCAGATGTTCTTGTCTCCAGGGAATGTGGAGCCTTCTGAGGAACTATACAGTGGGCAGGCTGGTGTACAAGTTTTCCTGGTCCTGATTGCCATCATCAATGTGCCAATCTTGCTGCTGTTGAAGCCTTTGTATCTAAGATGGCAACATAGCAAGACTACTGCCCAAGGTCATCGTGGTATAGGAGATACGAGCCGAGTCACCCATGCCCTTGATGATGACGACGAGAACGATGAGCACCATATGAACGGTCGAACAAGCCAGGATGACGATGAAGGTGCTATGATTACTGAGAACATCGACGAGGAACACGAGGAGTTTGAGTTCTCTGAAGTCATGATTCACCAAACCATTCGTAAGTTATCTCCCTTTCTTGGTAATGTTCTTCGAACTGCAATACTAATAGCTGCAACCAGACACCATTGAATTCTGCCTTAACTGTGTCTCACACACGGCATCATATCTCCGACTGTGGGCGCTGTCTCTGGCACATCAACAGCTTTCCGTCGTGCTCTGGTCCATGACGCTCGGAAATGCATTCGGCTCAACTGGTGCGACGCAAGTAGTCATGCTTGTTGTGACGTTCTTCTTCTGGTTCGTCCTCACCATCGCCGTTCTTTGTGTCATGGAAGGTACCAGTGCCATGTTGCATTCGCTACGTCTTCACTGGGTCGAGGCCATGAGTAAACATTTCATTGGCGAAGGTGTGCCTTTCGAGCCGTTTAGTTTCCAGCTGTTGCTTGAGGAAGAACCCGTGGATTAAACAGTCGCTGGGTTTACTGACTGGACCTTGGGGGTGGTCCGTTCTACGTGAGGGAACACCTTGTTATACTTAAATTGGTATATAGAATAATTGAATCTTGTTGATTGACACGAGCCTTAAATGTGCGCTTTGACAAGTAGACATTAAAGATCTTCAGCCTCCATGACTGCTCATCGGTAAAGAAACACCCATATCATCAGTCCCACTCTTGTCATCACTCGCCGATTGACCCTTCAGGTCTCCTTTAATCTTTCCTCGACACTTCAGGCCAAACCTGCTCCACGACCTCGACGACATCCGGCTCCAAAGGTCCCCTCTCCACTGCCTCCAACATCGCTCTCAACTGATCCGGCCCACCCGTTCCAAAAATGACCTTGTCCCCAAACTTCCTATCCAAGGCACTGTGCCAAACAACCCACCTGACCACGACCTCATGCGCACTTCCCAGGCCCTTTTCCGCCACCACGCTCCTCACCCTCTCAACCGCGACCCTCACTTGATCCGCACCGTACGCGCCTCGCATGGCCTCGCCCACCGCATTCTGCAGCTCCAGCCGCGACGCGGCACCAAAGGTACCGGACGCACCGGGCGCAAACGCGTAGAACGCAATGCCCTGGCCGTGCAGATACGGGATCAGCTCGGCTTCGGCGCCGCGCGCCACCGCGTTATACCGGCCCTGGTAGACGGCCGGGCGAACCCAGCCGTGCGCGTCGCAGATCTGCAACAGCTCGCGCACTTGTTCCAGACTGTAGTTGCTGATCCCCCACTGCGCGGCGTGTCCGGCGATAACGGCGTCGTGGAACGCTGATGCCGGTGAACTCAGTGGTGTGTCCGGGTCCGGGGCGTGCGCGTAGATGGTATGGATCTTGGCCGGGGCGAGCGAGGCGAGCGACGACGCGATGCTGGCGTTTATGCGTGGTATGGTGTGGTCGCCGGGGTTGGAGAGGACTTTCGTGTCGAGTTTGATGGTTGATTTGCTCGGGACGGCATGGTGTGGAGTTGTAGTACTGGTGGTTGTCGAGGTGGTTTTGTGGAGGAGGGCGAATGTCTCGCCGAGGAGTTTCTCACTGGTCCCCTGTGCGAACGGTGGGTAGCGTTGGGCTGTGTCGATTGTGTCAGAGCCGGAGGAGTACAGTATGGTCAGAAGTTCTGCTGCACGCTCTGGTGTCGTCGTCTTGGTTATCGGGTCGCTAGCTGAGCCGAAGTTGGCGGTTCCTAGGACAAGTTCTGGATGTGTCTTGTGAGCTCGAGACATGTTGAGGTGCTTGGGCTTTGCTGGCGTTTTGGACGTTGTGTCGAGTGATGGTGATTGAAAGGCGTCGCGAAAGTGGCTGTAAGCGATCTTATGCTGTTACTCGTACATCCGGGATCTCAGACGTCGTCAGATAGAACCATAGTCCGATGCCATAGTAGCAGAACAAGGCAATGAACATGTATAGCATCCACATTGTTGCCCGCCTTGATGAATCACGGTGAATTTGTGTCGTCTGTTTCTCAGCGTATTGGTAATGAAGAAAGAACGAGATGATATTGGATAGGACTGGCAGGGAGATAAGCTATTGGAGGGCGTTGTGTTTGCGTATGATTTATTGTGGATGATCATACCCTGGTGAAGCGACCTTCTGTTTTAGTCTTGGGCGCCGATTGGTGTAAGCACTCGATCAGGCGGGCTGTTTCATCCTGTGCGTGGGATGAGCGTATTCATCACAACACTGTACCATTCAAGTAACATCTCAGCTCTCACTGTATGGGGCGTCCAATTGTTGGTCGTCACTTGAACATCAATCGAGTACTGAGCCACATCCTACCTGGGGCATAACTCTGGCATCAAGGAGCCATTATGTCCTGTCAGGCTTGTTTGAGATGCTGAGCCAATGCCTGGTCCTATTCTACAGTCTCGCAGCTCAATTTGATCCAAGGAGCTTTCGAGAAGATCCTAGACTTCTAGTTATATTGCCTTCACTATGAGGCAAATTGTGAACATAGGTATTACTATCTCGAAAGAAGGCTTAGAAGAGATAGTGTCATCACCACCATCAACGTAGAAATGCAAGGCTGTGGCAAAGCCTCATCACGTGCCGCCAGGTTTCGCCACATCTTGGCGTTCTTTCGCTATCACACAAATGTCTTCGCTGGGACTGTTCTTCCCACCCCACCGCTTTGATTGATTTGAACAACCACAGAGCCTCGAAGATACTGTCAATAGTGAGTAGAAAAACCCCCGGACTCTATTGAAGCGCTGAATATACTGACTTATCTCTCTTTGCAGTGCAGATGTGAGTTTTCCTCCCACCCAAAATCGATTCCGGCCACCTTCCGCGCAACGATGAATGTTTCGAAATATTGCCACACAGAGAGGATGAAGCAGAATTGAGGACAGAAGACTGACGGAATATCTTTTACTATCTAGCTTCGTGAAGACCCTCACGGGCAAGACTATCACCCTTGAGGTGGAGTCATCCGACACCATCGACAATGTCAAGTCCAAGATCCAAGACAAGGAAGGCATTCCTCCGGACCAGCAACGATTGATCTTCGCCGGCAAGCAGCTTGAGGACGGCCGCACTCTCAGCGACTACAACATCCAAAAGGTACGCTCAAGACTCCAAAATCCCCGGGGGAGGAATCGACAAGGAGGAAAAAGGAACAATACGAGGCAGATTGGAACATATCAGGAAGCACCTTTGAAGTCATGCAAGATCTAACAGGACATTTTTTCTATCTTTAGGAATCAACTCTGCACCTGGTCCTCCGTCTCCGTGGCGGTATCATCGAACCCTCGCTCAAGGCCCTGGCCTCCAAGTACAACTGCGAAAAGATGATCTGCCGAAAGTGCTACGCCCGTCTCCCACCCCGTGCCACCAACTGCCGGAAGAAGAAGTGCGGCCACACCAACCAGCTCCGACCCAAGAAGAAGATAAAGTGATGGTTGCGCGCCATTCAGAGAATATTTTTTCGTTTGGGGGGAACGATATGGAGTGTGGATTGCAGAGACACTGGCTGTGGAAAATGTATGCGGAGTTATTTCTCCTTTCACGATAAGGTGATGGCTCGAGTTTTTTCAGATGCATGGCATGACGATGACGTGCGAGTTGAGGATTCTCAAAAAAAAGTGACGATTGACCCAAGTCAATGGAGAATGGGAACATGAACTGCTACATTAAATCAAGTCAATCACCTGCATGAATACCTTGTCCGTTGTTTGTGACTGTTGCGTAGACGACGTCCAAGGTCTCTCCCTAATTACCTACAGTCTTCGCAAGTCCCAATATTCCCTGCGAATGAAACTGGCTATCGATGCCGTAGAAATGATCTCCCTGCTCTGTCTTGAGCTCCTAAGATTGACCTCCTGAATCGTCTCCTGTCATTGCCAATATTTGATAATACAGTACATGTGATCCGTGCGCCTATGGCTACATTGCGCACACCATTCATTCCATAATCCCCTGATATAGTATTGGTGAAAGAAATTTAATCACTCTTGGCTGGGCTCTTGTGACTGAAGAACAAGATCTTGATAGCGATCGCCAATCCAGCGTGCAACAAGACGACGGCCACAAGAAGGACCTGGCTGATTTTCTTCTCGGTTGCGCTTATCACGGGGAACAGATTTTTGACCAGGAAGAATACGCTGACGGCGTAGCCTAACCCGACCAAAGCATAATTCAGACCGTTCAAGGGTGACCATGAAACCAGGGCGACTGCAATCCAGAACAGGTTGCTATACCCATAGAGCGCCCAGCATTCGACCAGTTCCAAAGACTGCGCGCCAAACCAACGCAACGCTCCCCACAGTCCTAGTGGGACGAACAGCGTGTATCCGTAGATCAAGCCTGCCGCACCAGATAAAAGGCCGAAGTCGTACTCAAAGTGTTTCTTTCCCTCCGAGGCCAGCTTGTGACTGATGGTTCCAGTGAGGAATAGAATCACCACGACGGTGGTTGCGATCCAAAAGGGGCCGTACAAGTCAGGATTTCCGTCCAAGGTATCGAGAAACGGGGGTGTATTCGGGAGGAAGGGTATCAGTGCAGTGCGGCATCGGTTCAGCACGGTGGAAGTGTCGACATCGAAGAATTGCGCATAGAAGGATATGGACCATAGCATGCGCTTCGAGGGGACGGCTGAGGGGTCATTCGGTAGGTTGGCGGGATTTGTGCTGCTGTTGGACAGAAATGGTGTTGAGTCTGCCGGAATCTTGCGGTTGGAAGGCCGCGTGTCGAAGTCTGATCGTCATGTTAGATGGGCTCCAGGCAGCTCCAGGCATTACACGAGGCTTTGAACTCACTCGAAGAATGGAATTCTAGGTCGTCGTCTTGAAGATCAGTGTGACCCAGGTCGCCCTGCAATCATTCCGTATCAGTCTCTCCTCGTGGTTGGTCATGGATAGTGGACTCACTTCTGTGTCGACATCGACGACAACGTCATATCCTCTGTTGGCCATGCTTACAAGATCTCTGAGATACTAGACGGATGAAGGGGGGCGCAAAGGGGAGCGATTGCAGCAGTTAGATGTTGGGAGGTTCTCCAAACACGTATGCCTGACTGTCGCGTCTGCAATAAAGTTTGTATGACAGATACCAGTTATAACGGTCATTTCAACGGAGGTGTACGCCAATTTTGGCGCACGACACGCCAGTATTACCAGATATCGACGAGTCCATTACAAGGGTATTGTCATGCTTCTATGATGTGACTACTCATACGCATATATCTTTGGTTTCTGCTTCCCAGTGGTTTTAATTTGTATGTCGTGTATAGTCTAGGCCCACTGCAGTCCGAGAGAAATCAACTCAAATGTGCAACGAACCCGAACCATGGGGCGGGGCGGGGGATGGTACGATGGCGCTATTCTCTTCTCAATAGCAATCGCGTCGCCCATGCAAAGAGTGATCGAAGAGACAGATCCTGCCCTGTTCTGCGAAGATACAGGGAAAGAGCAGCAACCACTAGTGCGGCGGTCAACGACGTCAGTGGTCTTCGGTACTTGCACAACAATAAGAACCGCCTCTTCATCAATTCTTCTGACCGCAACTGCTGGATCTGCTTCCGACCCAAAGCCTCGGCCTTTTCAAGAGGCTGTGAGGCTTTGATGTCTCGAGACGTTTTGAGAACACTGTACGATGATAGACGCCACCAGAGAAACCCACGTAGGCTCTCTGGTGGATGGCTTTCAAACAGTCTCACCGTATTCGTGGCAAGAGTGTCGATATCGAGGTTTTGTGGTAATTTGGCGATCATGTAGGTAAGGATGTCGGATTCATCGGGTTCCAATTCGAGTAATTCTGCGCGCCGGGATATGGTGATTGTGGCAAACAAGTAAATG
Source organism: Exophiala bonariae (assembly GCF_035927105.1). Lineage (NCBI taxonomy): Eukaryota > Fungi > Ascomycota > Eurotiomycetes > Chaetothyriales > Herpotrichiellaceae > Exophiala > Exophiala bonariae. The sequence goes on along the minus strand of NW_027042523.1, from coordinate 21,508 downwards.
CTCATGACGGGTTCATGTGCAAGGAGAAAATCGTACAACCGTGCAATCTCTCGGTAGTCTTGTATGTCATGCGCAAACAAGGAATGAGTCGCTGAGAGAGCGAAACTATTCTCTGCCTCTGCGATGTGATTTGCCAATTCCGGATCAGCAATACTCACGACTGCCGAAACAAGCTCAAAATGTTTTCTTGCAGGGACTATTGTTGGTAACATGTAGTCACGGAGGCGGAAAAGAGACATTCGTGGAACGGCGTGGGCTGCGCGGTTCTGCCCAAGAACAAGTAGAAGGACTTGTACCACATCGTGATAACTTTGAAAGTAAGAAAGTAAGGGATGCTTCCTCAGGGTCGAGACAATCAAGTCGGACAATTGTTCCTTCTTTTCCTGAAGGGCTTGCTCAGACTGATCTGGATGCATTTAGCTAGCGGTAAAACCAGCAAGAGATATTTCAAACCTCTTGGATAGTAGACAAATGCTCGGTCAACGTCAAGCTGGACTTGATCCTCATCGGGATGCCGGGGTAGAGTTTCCCAAGCCTTGCGTGATGCTCCCTGCAGGTCATTCTCGCCTAGGTTCACGCAACCCAATAGTATCGGCCCTTCCAAGAGTCAACGGTGTTTCACAGGCAAGCAGACTAGATACTTACAAGCTCTGCGACGCAGCTCATCGGTCAGAAGACCACCGGTTGAAGTAGCTAGCTCGACGAGAGCTTCGAAGTCAAGCCGTTCACAAGCGTCCTCGATGGCTTTGACCTTCTGCTGTGTGCCATTACTTGACACTTGCATGACACTTGACTCGGAAGAGTCGTGCATGGATTTTTCGTCAAGATGCTCACCCATACGAGCGCCACGATCCCTCGTGTCTTAGGGCGGGCTGAATTTTCTCATTGGCTTTGAAAGACTGGCAGTTCCAGAGAAACAAGGTCGGTTATGGCAAACGCTTACCCGCTCTTTAAGTCGGAATGCCAATCGGACGACAAAGAACGAGGATGGTCACACAAACAGGTGTCAATAGGACCGGTTGGGGTTGGTTTGGATAAAGGTGACAGGTCGTAACACAAGACCAGAATGAATGGCGTCTCCTGCCAATCTGTTGGCTTCAAAGCACCACCTGTCCTTGGGTCGATCAGCTAGTGCCTCCAGTCACCGAAATCTTGGAAAGATGTGTTGTAATTACACCAAAGTCTGGCATTACGATGTACCCAGTATGCTTCGTTCTCGGTCGCGACAATGAACCAGTGGGAAATGCGTAAGTGTTCTTTTGAAGGACGATCCCAGTCGGACATGGTTTCCGTGCCACCAAGCCTGGGGGCCCAGATGGGCGCCAGGGACAGAGAATGTTTCCATTCCTGTACAATAGCTCATTTCCAATCCTGCTGCCATTGATAATCACTGTCTACCTTGTTTCCTTGTGTCTTGATATCAGGCACATCATCTCACTTGCAAGTCTAACCCTGGTCCATGGATGCATTCGGTTGATGGCCGGGGTGCTGGAGCTTTGGGAGGTGCGATTGGGTTCTCATCGCGCGCGTATGGCCTTGCCCCTCGTGCTTGAGCTGCAACCTGCTGTTCTGAGCCATTTGGCCGCTTTCGAGCCTACTCACTTCACCTTTAAAGAATGTGATCAGTGAAAGAGTCCTTTCGCTCTAAATCACTACTACGACATGGTGCGGCCTGCCGTGACGGGCGCGGCTTGAACGAATCTCTGCAATATCACAACTATTTCTGCTGTTCTTCGCCTCACCTCACATCTACCGCTCTTCTCATGGTAGCTGACCTCAAATCCTTCTTTCCTGTGACTCTTTTGTCTTCTTGACTGTCATATTACCTGCCAGCAAGCACCGGCTATGCCCGACATAGGCATGGGCTCTGGCAGCTCAAGCACATCCTCCTTGGAGACAACCTCAGCACTGTCACATCAGTACACCGGAATTCTTTCAAGGACATTCAGCACAAGCTCAACCGTGAGATGGATACTGCCAGCCAGGGTCAGATCCGCAAACAAAAACGACATTGTCTTCGTAGGGGAGACTTTTGTGCAGCTTCGTGAATTCCTTCCCAATGGCCAACTAGCGGATGCAACTGCGAAACTCGACTTTGGAACACAAATCCTTGCGGCACAGGTTGTTTCGGCAAAGCTGCAGATTGTCGAAATCATGGACGAAATCATAAAGCAAGAACGAGATCAGGAGCAGTACAGCCTCCATGGGCACCCGATCGACGACTCCCATCCTCCCCAGCTTCTTGTTCTCAGCACTTCCAGCAACGAGTTGATCTACATCTATGCTAGAGAGAACTCGTCTGGTGATGCAAGATTTATTTTTGCAAAGAGATCCTTACTTCGTGGGGTCAATCTGCCTTTGAGGCAGTGTCGACACATGGCGGTCGATTCAGATAGTAATTCGACTTGTTCCCGCGCTCTGGCAATCGCGTCTTCTTCCGGATATATCGCCATTTTCAAACTCCACACAGTCGCCAACATCAAGCGCCAGATAGATGACTGGGATCCACAAAAGCACGACACATTCTTGCCATGGACGGAGGTAAGTGGCATCCTGATCAAGACCCTCATTGACTAACGAGTGTAGCAACGATTCATTCAGATTGATGGCAACATTTTAAAAATGGCCTTTCTTCGAAGTTCCGACTCTGACCCCACCAAGGTATTTCTCCTCTTGATGGTGGCTTCTGGCGTGGAAACTCATCTCCTGTTGTACGAGTGGGATACAGAAGCACCACTTCGTTCTATGAAGCCAATGGGTTGCAGTGGTCGGCCAGCAAAAGACGACCAATTCCCCCTGATGCTGATACCATCCACGCACCCATACTCTTGCTTTGTGGTCGTACAAACAGGGATCAGCTACTATCAGAACGTTCATTCCTCCGAGTTCAAGCGTATTCATTGCACATTCATGGGCAAAGCTGCAGGTCCGCTCACTTGGGTGCACTGGGCCAAACCCCGACGGCACGAGCAATACTTGCAGAAGAGTGATGACCTTGTCATTGTGCGAGAGGATGGATTACTCCAGTGTTTTCAAATCGACAAGGCCTCAAGTACGAAATTTACCATGAATTGGACAATAGGCACCCTAGATATCCATGTCGACACGGCCTTTTGTATGCTTGCTGGTCCGCCCAGTAAAGGCGGTGATATTGTCGTTGCTGGTGGTGACATGACAGAGGGTGGTGTATTTCAGGTTCTTGCTCGAACTGGGCCAACAAAGCAGCAGAACATTGTCAATGTTGCACCCGTACATGACATGATAATTGGTTCTCGCGGAGATGCCACATCCTCTACAGGTTCACAACTCGAGCGTTTGGATCGGATTTATCTTTGCGGAGGGAGGACCAAAGATCACTCCCATGTTACCGAGCTTCGCAATGGCCTCGAGGCACAACTAGGCTGGACGATGCCCTATCCGGACCCTTTCGATATCAGCCGTATTTGGTCACTCCACATCCCCTGGCAAAAGCGTCTCTTGCTTGCCACTTCACATTCAGTCAGTACGAACGCGGTCTCGTTTAATCTTGAGACGCAAGAGCTTGAATCCATGGATCCCGAAAGTCTTCCGGGTTTCAATTTCGAAAGCCCTACTTTGGTCATTGCAGATATTGGAAATGGCCATATTCTACAATTGACTAAAGATGACATCAATGTCATTGCTGAGGGAGATGATTCAAGTATTGAAAGTTGCCTGCAAAAAAAGCTCAATTGTCTACAGGCAGATATATTTGAGGGAGACAATGTGGTTGCCCTGGTCGGGAAAGCCATAAACGGGTATCAAATTGGTTTAATATCAATTGATACCTCAAATCGACACGGGGTGAACTATACTCCCGCTCCAAGTCCTATCGTCGTACAGCACGAGATCATTGCTCTATGCTGCATGAATATCGGCGATAGACGGTTAGTCGTCGTGGGAACGACCACTGGCAAGCTGTTGGGCTATCTAGTCCTCGAAAATCTCACTTTGAAACTTGCTTTCGAAACAGAAGTGAGTGAAATTTGTGTACATGTGGAAATTGCACCAGTTGCGTCTCTGGTAGCCCTTGATCATCATGATTCTACGCCAGTGCTCCTGTTGTGTGGCCTGAGGAATGGTGTTATGATGTGCTTGGAGCTGAGTGCTGACCTCAATGATAGAATCAGTATGTGTCCGTGGATATGGTGCATGATACCCTCTAACTTATTGCTAGATATTCGATCCGATAATTTTCACCGCCTGGGACAGACAACTGTACAATTCTCTAAAGAGGTGGTGGGAGCCGGCACTACTGGTATTCCCTCAGTTCTTGTGCTGTGCGACTCTCGTCTTCATCGTATTACACTTTATCCGAATGATGCAGCGATTGATTACGCACTAACAACCTTGTATCTTGCAAATTTGTCGGAGGTGGGTATCAACTGTTCCAGTACTTATCCTGTTGCTAATGATCCATAGCCGGGCCTACCTCTGCCTGAAGTCAACGCAATTCATCGCATTGCAAAGTTACCGCCCCCATTTGGAGAACCTGGTGGTCTCATTGTGTGCTCAACGAGAGACGAGCTATTGTTTGCGTCTCTGGTGGCCCAAGAACAAACCATTATTACTCAGCTTCCACTCCCGGCCGTCCCTCGACGACTACTCTACTCGAACCACCTGAAGAAGCTTGTGGTCGCGACTGAGAAGAGATTGCGTGGATCCACTGCATATGCTGGGGATTTCGGCCATGCCACGGAATCTCACGAGCAGGATGATAAGGGCATTCCATACGTCGATATGCCCAAACCAGTTGGTTCTGAAGAAAGAATCCAAATCAGCCTTTCGATTGTTGATCCCGAATGGAGAGGAGACGAAATGTCTTCAGTATCAGTCCCGATTGTTGAGGACTGCAATCTTCGAGTGACTGCCCTAATGGAGTGGGCAATCGAGCAAGATATCACGGGCAAAGGAAATGGCTTGTGGATTGTCATGGGCCTGGAACAACATGTGAGCAATGTTGAAACAAACATTGGTCGTGTCATTGCGATCAACGCGAAAAACATTAAGAAAGGCCACCATTCTCCACAACAGCGAGTTTTGTACCGAAGCGTTAAAGGCGCCATTCGAGCCCTTTGTGCTTATGGAAGGTCATCGCTCCTGATCGCCGCAGGGAACGAACTTATTCTGCATAACCTCGACCTCACTGTGAAGAAATGGAAAACGTTGGCAACGTACACCCTACCATCAGCAGCGACCTCGATTTCGTGCCAAGGCGCCATGATTTTTGTCGCAACATCTCATCACTCCCTTATTGTGCTCATGGAACGAAACGATGCATTGTTCGAGCATAAATCGGATAGTATGGCGAGGAATCTCAACAACGTTGTTTCATTTGGAGGCAACTGTGCAATGTTCTCAGCCTTCGATACTGCAGGAACACATCTCATGGCATTCTCAGGTTTTGATCAGGAATCGGACGACCCTGTACCAATGTTCCGAGCAATACTGCCCCTCAAAATTGATCGCATCCGATTCCGAAAGGGCACGGATGTGACAGGAGGGGCTCGTCATCACTTTTACGGAAGCACTACAGATGGCACTGTATATCACTTCGAAACACTCGCACCCAATGAGTGGAGGCTCCTTCGTTTCCTAGAAGAGCTGAGCCACTTTGAGCGCGACACAATCAAAGCTGTGCCAATATCCAAGCGGACTATTGATGGTAAAGACGCTCTCTTTCATTTTCCGGCCACGAAATTATCCGACATGCACGTTCATGGTGATCGCTTGCGCCTGATGATTGAGCCTGGCCCGTACAATCTACGAAACCTGTTCCGCACAACACAACAGCGTGAGATATTTGGTAAACTGGCTGTAGCAGTCATTGGGGAGACAGAATATCCTGTTGAAGCCGTGGTGGTTTGGATTAGACGATTTCTTCAATCTTAAAGTGGGTGCAGAATCCAATGGAAGAAGTCTGTCAAGAAATGTCGGACATGGCTATGTAGAGTTGTGTCTTGATAACGTGGTCATTATTTCCAACCAGGGAGATCTCCCATGCGTGGACATCCTGTGTACATATTGAGAGTGGATTACCTGAGCAATGATACCTTGAGTTACAGGTGCGAAAGAACACAAGCCATTTCTCTATCTGTTGTCCAATAACCATTGGGTTTCGTGCTTAGACCGGAATAAGTCCACCAATGTATCCCGTCGGCATGGACTTCTCCACAGTGCATCATTAATAATTATCGAAAGGCGTCTGATGCGATCGTACACACTTGTGGAAGGGATCGTCAGAAAACTGAGGTTCATATCTCCTTGAGATTACTTCCAACCTCTTCGCAAAGTCTGGTCAAACTGTCACAATGTCACTTCCAGCATCTTTTCCTATCCACATTAAAGATGGCAAGACCATCCAGATCCCATCCGTAGGATATGGTACATGGGCAGCAGGTAGGTTAACTTACGATGCGAAGATTTGAGTCGATCTACCTAACACTGAAGACAGGAGGGACCGGCTGGTGCAAAGACGCTACTTTGAAAGCTTTGCAAGCAGGATACAGTACAAATCTCTGCAAATGCTACTGGTCGCGAAAGTGCTAATGGATGAACCAAGGACACCTTGATTGTGCATGGATGTACGGTGTATGTTTATCCCCGTCATCCAAACCTCAACGGGATCTTGGTGCACTACTAACGGAGGCTCAAAGGTCGACGAAGAAGTCGGGGCCGCGATACAAGAATCAGGCATCCCCAGGTCCGAACTGTTCATCACCAGCAAGTTCTGGCCGCACTTTGGCGCCCCTGAGAATGTGAAACTATGTCTTGATAAGATCCTCAAGAACATGGGTTTGGACTACATCGACCTCTTGCTGGTGCACTGGCCGGTCGCGCTCAAGCCAACATCTAGAGAAGCCCTAGAAAAGGCTGTCACAGGGCCGGGCACGTCGAATGCCGATAAGGCTATCATGGTGCAACCTGGGACTGAGAATGTTGTGGTCGATTGGGAGCATAGCTCGGCTGACTTCGCACGTCGAAATGGTAAGTTGAAAGCATCCAATTACTACCTGTGACGTCCCGATCACTAACAGTTTCCAAATAGGCCATGAAGGCAGCTTCGTGCCCACCTGGCAAGCAATGCAGAAACTCGTCTCGACTGGCAAAACGCGTGCAGTCGGGGTATCGAATTTCTCGATCGAAGACATTAAAGCCATCCTGCCTTACGCAAAAGACGTCCCCATCTCATGCAACCAAGTCGAAGCACACCCATGGTTACCGAACAACGAACTCATCCAGTTCGGCAAGGAGCACGGAATCCTGACGACGTGCTATTCACCCTTTGCAGGACAAAAGTCCGATGGCGCGACATTACTCCAGGACGACACCGTCAAGCGGATCGCCGAGAAGAATGGCATGGATGTCGGCCAGTGTCTACAGAGCTGGGCCGTGCAGAGAGGTACGGTCCCGCTTGGGAAGAGCGCGACCGAGGCCAGGATCAAGACGAATTTGGCGGTCAAGGAGTTGCCGGCTGAGGATGTCAAGGCCTTGGATGAGCTGGAAATACCCGATGGGAAGGGGCGCACGGTGGCTGCTGGTGGCGCGTTTGGGGTCACGATCTTTTAGAGATAGAGAGGGGGGCGACCTGAAGATATCATGAGTAACGTAGAGTATTGTCTACAGCGCCCACCACAATATAAACAGCACTCAAGAGGCAGTTCACTCTGTAACGTCACACATCGCTCCAGGGAAACTCTATGCTGGACCTCCCTATCCGTGCTGCCAGTGACCGGCGAGCCAGGATTCTACCTACCTGGCTCTCCTTGGCTGGTAACAGATTGGTTGTCAGGTATAAAACGCTAGGCACATTCTGTGACAAGAACATGATTTGTCTCCGCCACAACAATATATGATTCAAAAGTCTCTAATGGTCACCGAGGAGGACAAAGAAAGAGGACAACTTGAATGCCATTGAACATGGTCTGCCAAGAAATGATAAAGCCACTGGCAGTGACGGGAAGGCAGGCAGCCCCTCCAATCCCCGCATCGTGTTGGTCTGCCTGTGCGCACCATCATCCACCACATTCAAGTTTCCTTAAATCCGACAATCGAAAAAAAGATCATTTGGCCAACCGTGGCAAACTTGGAAGACGCTGATAATATTCAGTGGACTACCATCGACCAATCACCAATTACAACGCTAGAGTTCCCATTGCCTACCTACTTATCCACCTGATTATTGCACACGACTTTATGCCGCCACCTCTGAACCGCGAACACCCCTCCTTCTTACTCTCAACTCACCACAACCCGAAACAACACCACAATGCCTCCCAAGAAGAAAGGTGGTAAGAAGCAGGCCGACGACTGGGAAAACGATCTGGGCGAGACCGTCGACCCAATTGCCCAGGCCACCGAAGATGCAAAGCAGGCAGAAAATGACAAAGATGCCGAAGATGGAGAGATGAACGGCTCTTCTGGAGGTCTTCTGGCGGCCCTGCGGAAGAACAAAGACAAGCGCGCAAAGCGAGGCAAACCTGTCCAGAACGACTTCGTTGATGGTGAGGATGCTGACGGTGCATCAACCCCCGTTCCCGCAGACCTTGACGCCAAGGCACCCACGGAAGCAACGTTCGACGACGACGAGGATGTTTTCGCTGGCGGAAACAAAAAGGACAAGGGTGGGAAAAAGCAACCAGACAAGTCAGCGGCTGCCAAAGATGATGATGACGATGCCGGGGGTGGTCTGAAGTCGAAGAAGGAGAAAGAAAAGGAGAAGAAAGAGCGTGAGAAGCAGAGGAAGAAGGAACAGGTATGTTGTTTGTATCGTCCTACCTTCTGTTCACTATCTAACAAGTCCTCAGGCGGCCAAGAAGAAACCTACTGTTCCAACACCTGCACCAGCGGCGAAAGTTGAGCCTGCCAAGCCTATTGTGGAAGAAAAAGTCACAGCTCCTGCCGCCACAGAAAAGGGCGACAAAGATGGCAAGAAGAGGAAAGTCCCTGCACACCTTGCTGCAATTCAGAAACAGCAAGAGGCTTTAGCCCGACAACGAGAGCAAGACGAGAAACTCGCCGCGGAAGAAAAAGCTGCGGAAGACGAGAGACTTCGGAAAGAAGCAGAGGAGGAGAGTAAGAAGGCTGAGGCTCGACAGCGAAAGAAGGAAAAGGAGAAGGAAAAGAAAGAACAGCTCCGAAAGGAGGGCAAGCTACTTTCAGCGGCCGACTTGAAAAAGAAGCAACAAGCAGAAGTTCGTAAGAAGCAATTACTCGAATCTGGTGTCAAGGTTGCTGGCCTCGAAGAAGATGGCGAAGAGGAGAAGAAAAAGCCGGCCAGCAAAGATGTCAGAAAGCGCAAAGGGCCGAAGAAAGGAGAAGTCGACCTCGAAGCTGCCGCAGAGAAAGCAAGACTTGAAGCAGAAGCTGCTGCAGAGGAACGTCAACGACTCGCTAAGGAAGCCGCAGCGGCAGCAGCTGCCGCCGAGGCGGAGAAAGCGGAGGACTCTTCTGGAGTCGACGACTGGGAAAAGGCTGCCGAAGAAGACGTCAAGGACAGCTGGGATGCGGATTCGGACGAAGAAGCAAAGAAAGTGGCAGCGGCGAAGACCAATGGCTCTGCACCAGGCATAGATCTCGCCATCAGAGGTTCAAAAGACAAGGCAGCAGATTCAGACAGCGATTCAGACGAATCCTCTTCCGAGGATGAAGAAGGAACTGTTACTCAACGAGCACTTGCAAAGAAGAAGGCAGAAGCCGCTGCCCGGAGACAAAAAGCCCACGAAGAAGCACTTGCCGCTCGGTCGAAAGACAATCTACGATCACCCATTTGTTGTATTCTCGGTCACGTCGATACTGGCAAGACCAAGCTTCTCGACAAGATCAGACAGACCAATGTTCAAGAAGGTGAGGCAGGTGGCATCACTCAACAGATTGGTGCTACATATTTCCCTCTGGATGCCCTGCAACAGAAGACTGCCGTGGTGAACCAGGATGGCAAGTTCGAATTCAAGGTTCCCGGTCTTCTTGTTATTGATACACCTGGTCACGAGTCTTTCTCGAATCTCCGATCTCGTGGTTCGTCGCTCTGCAATATTGCCATTCTCGTGGTGGATATTATGCACGGCCTGGAGCCCCAGACGTTGGAGTCGATGAAACTCTTGCGAGACCGCAAGACACCGTTTATCGTCGCCCTCAACAAGATCGATCGTTTATACGGGTGGAAGAAGATTGACAACAATGGTTTCCAAGAGAGTTTGGCGATGCAGAACAAAGGTGTGCAGAACGAATTCCGTGATCGACTGGAAAAGACCAAGCTGGCTTTCGCTGAGCAATCGTTCAACGCCGAACTCTACTATGAGAACAGAGATATGAGGAGATTCGTCTCGATGGTACCAACGTCAGCACACACTGGTGAAGGTATCCCAGATATGTTGAAGCTTTTGGTGTCCTTGACCCAAGAACGCATGACATCCAGTCTTATGTACTTGTCAGAAGTTGAGTGTACCGTGCTCGAGGTCAAAGTCATTGAGGGCTTGGGTACCACGATTGATGTCATCATTTCCAACGGTGTGCTCCGGGAAGGTGATCGTATTGTTCTCTGTGGCCTCAACGGTCCAATTGCGACGAATATTCGAGCACTCCTTACGCCAGCACCACTCAAGGAACTACGTCTCAAGTCACAGTACGTGCATAACAAAGAAGCCAAAGCTGCTCTTGGTGTTAAGATTGCTGCCAACGATCTTGAAGGTGCTATTGCCGGCTCTCGACTGCTGGTGGTTGGACCCGAGGACGATGAAGAAGACCTTGAAGATGAAGTCATGGGTGACCTGCAACAATTGCTGAGCAAGGTTTCCAAAGATAACCGAGGTGTCAGCGTGCAAGCTTCAACTCTCGGTTCTCTGGAAGCACTTCTGGAATTCTTGAAGCAGTCTAAGATTCCCGTGGCCAACATTTCCATTGGGCCCGTTTTCAAGAGAGATGTGATGATGGCGGGTACCATGTTGGAAAAGGCCAAGGAATATGCAGTCATGCTCTGTTTTGATGTCAAGGTGGACAAAGAGGCACAACAGTATGCAGACGACAACGGCATCAAGATTTTCACGGCAGACATCATCTATCACCTGTTTGACGATTTCACCAAACACCGAGCGGCAATCCAAGAACAGAAGAAGGAAGAGAGCAAGCTGTCTGCCGTGTTCCCATGCGTACTGTCGCCATTGCAAGTGTTCAACAAGAAGGATCCGATTGTGATTGGAGTGGACGTGATCGAAGGCAATCTTCGTCCGCTTACTCCGATTGCGGTGGTCAAGGCGAATGCTGTTACGGGAGTCAAGGAAATCATCAGCTTGGGTAGAGTGTAAGTGAAACTGTAAATTGACCAAAAGGACGCATTGCTAACGCTGAACACCAGGACATCGATCGAACGTGAGCACAAGGCGATTCCGATTTGCAAGAAAGGCCAGCCTTCAGTGGCGGTCAAGATCGAGGGACCCAATCAGCCAATGTATGGTCGACAGCTCGAAGACAAGGATACACTCTACTCACTGATTTCACGACAATCGATTGACACACTCAAAGATTTCTACCGAGAGGAGATGTCGAAGGAGGAGTGGGCATTGGTGAAGAAGCTGAAACCACTTTTCGATATTCCTTAGAAGAGGGAAAGGGGAGAGACAGACAGAGTATGACCATGGGCGTCGGGAGTTTTTTGACAAGAAAAGTTTCTAGCATAGGCGATTGCATTACTATGGCGCGGTATGATATGTACCTACTTGATGCAGTTCAATAATGGACTTTTCTCATGTTGTGGCACGCCAATGCATGGTGATGTGAAGGAAAGGCAAGAGATGGGAAAGATGGTGGCTTTGCACATGTAACATTGAATAGTGCGAGACGAGAAGAATCAAGATACCAAGTACTTGAAGCAGGTCGCAAGCCAGTGGGTTTGTCTCTCTTGTCCTCGTAGCCCGGATATCAACTTCCAAGACATTCAAGATGTTGTTGTATCCGTGTAGCACCATGCATGACCTGATCATAATATAGTCGCTCAATCTCATCATCTGAGCCCGTTACATTATGATTTATAAGAGCCCGTGAGCTGGTGGACACCAAGACAACCCAACAAGGCTAAAGAATACTGAGTTGTATCCGTACTCGTACATGAACGAGGGTTTTGGCGTCGGAATGGTGTGCCGACCCAAGTAATTCCAAAGTGTCGCGCCATCCGGAGCTGGCAAGAACCGATGGAGCTGGTTGCACTTGCCCAATCGTATCAGGTAATCAGATGCAAATTTCCCACTGCATTGACTGAGTCACGTACGAAGTAGGAGTGATTCGTGCTAGTTAGAGCCTAGGAGTACTACTGCTCGTCCGCCGCGTATCCGTATGGCATGGACATCTCTCGTTGAGGTGGGCCTCCTAAAAGTACTAACTACAGCATCCGCACGAGGTACCGATACATACTGAGTACCTAAGATACCCTGGGCGTCCCTGACTCCCCTCCCCAAGTGCTGAAATTCTAACTTCTCCCCGGCCAAGCCATTATTCTTCTTTGGCGGTGAAGTCGCAGATCCTAATATCTCGTAAACGGGCACGGGTATTCGGTACTCCAAGACTGTACCACCTCATCTCGACTTTTACTACTCATACCTCTCCTCGTCCTCCCCTTCTCATAGTCCTTCTCGTACCTACCTGTGCGCTGTGGTAGAACAGCAACAACAGAAGTGGCGGCGGAATCCTAAATCGTTGTTTCCTCGCCAGGATTTCTCGTTGGGCCTAAACGCAGGTCCCGGCTTGTCCAAAAACAAATCCTCTCCAATCGCCTCCCACCCAAAAAATCATTCCTCCTCACAGGCACCGCGTCCTTATTCGACTCGCACCAAAACAAGCACCTTCGGCCCCCCAGCTCGTCACTGGCCATGGAAGTTCTCGCTAATTCCTCGAGCTTCGCGTCTCACCTTGCAGGAGAAGGTCAGAACTTTGATGCTCTTCAACTGTCAACCGGTCTGTTGGCCAAAACATGGGCGCAGTTTAATGTCTGGACTGTGCTCTTGACCTTGCTCGTCTTGTGCGCTACCTACGATCAGTGTGAGCCAGAAAACCATTGCGCCAAATTTCCGAGGCCTCAGGCAGGTCACTGACACTCCATCACAGTTAGCTACCAGTTTCGGAAACATGGCATTGTTGGCCCGGCCTGGAAAATGCCCTTCATAGGTCCTTTCCTCGAATCCATGAAACCCGACTTCAAGAAATACAAGGCCAAGTGGGAAAGTGGAGATTTGAGCTGCGTCTCCGTCTTCCACAAGTCTGTCATGCCTGCAACCCCATGTCGCACCCCAACTGACATTGTCCTACAGATTTGTTGTCATCGCCTCTGATCGAGACCTTGCCCGAAAGGTTTTCAACTCTCCAGCCTTCGTGAAGCCGACTGTCGTAGACATCGCACCCAAGATCCTCCGACCTACCAACTGGGTATTCCTCGATGGAAAAGCCCATGTCGATTATCGGAAAGGTCTCAATGGCTTGTTCACCCGTCAAGCATTGGAAATCTATCTCCCCGGACAAGAAGAGGTCTATCAGAAGTATTTCACAGAATTCTTGAAAATGTGCAAAGAACGCGGCAACAAACCAACTCCTTTCATGCCGGAATTCCGAGAACTCATGTGTGCTGTATCATGTCGCACTTTTGTCGGACACTATGCCACAGATGCAGTGGTCAAGAAAATTGCGATCGACTTCTATCTGGTTACAGCTGCTTTGGAATTGGTCAATTTCCCGGTCATCATTCCCTTCACAAAGGCCTGGTATGGTAGAAAGTCTGCCGACATGATCTTGGATGAGTTCGCCAAATGTGCTGCAAAATCAAAAGTCAGAATGGCTGCAGGAGGTGATGTGACATGCATTATGGATGCATGGGTCAAGCAAATGATCGATTCAGCCGCCTACAAAGAGAGAATTGCTCGTGGCGAAGAAGTGCCCCCATCCGAGAAGCCACCTCAAATTCTGCGTGAATTTACCGACAGCGAGATTTCCCAGACAATTTTCACATTCTTGTTTGCTTCTCAGGATGCCACCTCCAGTGCATGCACTTGGCTATTCCAGATTATGGCAGACCGTCCAGAAATCTTGGAAAAGGTTCGAGAAGAAAACATGAATCTTCGAAATGGTGATCGCCATAAACCATTTGACATGGATATGCTAGAATCCATGGTTTGGACGCGTGCAGTTGTCAAAGAGACGCTCCGTTACCGACCCCCAGTCATCTTTGTTCCATACGTGGCCAAAAAGGATTTCCCGGTGACTCCCGACTATACTTTGAAGAAAGGATCCATGATCATCCCAGCTTTGTGGCCTGCCACTCATGATCCCGAAGCATATCCAAACCCTGACAGTTTTGAACCTGAGAGATGGATCACCGGTGACGCTGACAAGCAAGTCAAGAACTGGATGGTTTTTGGTACCGGACCACATTATTGCCTTGGTCAAACATATGCTCAATTGAACTTAATGGCCATGATCGGGAAAGCAAGTGTTATGATGGACTGGGTTCACGAGCCAACAGCCATTAGTGAAGATATTGAGGTTTTTGCAACAATTTTCCCCATGGTAAGATGAGGTTCCTTGATTTCAATACACGACTCGTGGCTGACACTAGATACAGGATCACTGCAAGCTTGATTTCACTGAACGAGCATAGATATGAATACTGTTGTTATTTGTATTTTTGCGTTCGAGCGATAAACTCTCGGCCGAGCTATTACACGCCAGTCATTGTACATAGTACACCTTGGTAGAACTGTTGGCTGTCAAAATGCGATCCAGGCCATCTTCTGACATGGGTGGAGAGTTGATACCCTGGTGCCCAGTTGACGGCTTTGATCTTGCATTCTGACCCATGAGGCGTTGGGGTATGGGTTTTTCATGATTCCGAATGTTGAATCATGGGTAAGCGGAAGTATGATAATTGTACATAGATATTTGAAATCCAGGAATGAGCTTGGATAGCTCCTTAATATGGAAGCATCAAAGATGTCCCACTGGGGGCATCCAAAGTTGGGCCCTTCCAGGGACTCTGCATGCAGAACTGACACATTAATATGAGGATCCTTATCAGGATCACCATCAGATAACCAAACCAGTCTTGCTTGTTATTCGTAGATGCCAGTCTGCGTCATACTGCAGCACGCAAGGCTCTAGTTAAACGCCCATCCTATGACAACTCTTAAAGGAGGTCAGCCAACCTCCGTGTATTCTCCGCATTTATTCCTCCGCTCACTTTCCACCATCACTACCAGGCAATACATAGAGACCAGTCATGAGCATATCGCCGATGGGATTGTCAAGATAATGACCATCGAGAGTCCTAAGCATCATTTATCTTGAACTTACCCCCTTTCTTCTATAACTACCTAGCTTCGAAATCATAATACAGGGCCTGGTCTCTCAAAGGAACGGAAAAGCTAAAAAGGTAGATCATCTCGGAGCCTCGTCAACACGAATTATCAATCTGCGGCTTCGTTTCAATCAAGCACAGCTCCTGGACAACTTCTACCTGGATCTGAGTTGTGGTCCGGATTTAGCTCGCTTGCTGCGGCCTTAGGTAAAAGAAACCACTACAGATCAAGATCGCTATTCTCAATCGCTGGCTGGACGATTGACAGATTGAGTGTGTTCAATAAAACCGCATGATGTGCCTACGTTGAAAGTCATCCTTTATAATTTTCACTTGAGCAGCACTTTCCCTCCCATATAAGAGGTATCCAAGCACGTCGGCGGAACCTCTCACCATGGGGAGCTTATCGCCACTATCTCGGAAGGTGCTCCACGCTGCGTCATGCTGCAGTCGACGTACGAGTAACAGACCTTTCTCGACGTCGCGATCGTTAAACGCCGATTTCACTCATGTGGTGAGTGTTGAATTTCTTCTTGGCCCCCCCACAAGAACGAAGAGCTCTCAATAAGCTTTGTCCTCTCGGAGACAATCACGTCCGCGACGCGCTAACCCATACTTCGAAAACAGGTCATCGGCGGTGGCGCGGTCGGACTTGCCGTGGCACGGCAACTGGCGACACGAAGCGGGACATCGACGCTCCTGATCGAGCGCCACTCCGCGGTGGGCACCGAGACCAGCAGCCGCAACTCGGAAGTGATCCACGCGGGCATCTACTACGGGCGGGACACTCTCAAGACGAAGCTCTGCCTGCGCGGCAAGGAGCTGCTGTACGAGCTCGCGGCCAACGCCGACATCCCGCACCGCCGCACGAAGAAATGGATCATCGCGCAGGACGCCTCGCAGATGGAGGAACTGCAGCGGCTGCACGACTTTGCGCGCGAGATCGGTGTCCCCATGGACTTCCTCAGTCGGGACGAGATCAGCACCCGCGAGCCCGATGTGCGTGCCGAGGCGGGCGTGTTGGAGTCGCCGACGACGGGGATCGTCGATTCGCATGCCTTGATGGCGTACCTGCAGGGCAGTTTCGAGGAGCGCGGCGGCGAGGAGGTGCTGAATACCGTCGTGACGGGGATTGAGCGGCAGAATGGCGGTGGTGGACAGGGCGGAGGATATGCCATCACGACACGGTCGATGGACGGGTCTGGTGGGGAGGACGTCATCACGGCCGAGACGGTGGTCAACAGCGCGGGCCTCGGCGCCATCGCCGTCAGCAACATGCTGCTGCCGGCGGCGCGACACCGCAAGGCCTTCTTCGCCAAGGGCAGCTACTTCTCGTACGCGAGCGGGAGGCCCAGGCCCCAGACCCTCCTGTATCCAGCCCCGGTCCCCGGGCTCGGCGGGCTCGGCACCCACCTCACGCTCGACATGGCCGGGCGCGTGCGCTTTGGCCCGGATGTCGAGTGGGTGGACGATCCCAACGACTTGACGCCCAATCCCGCGCGCTTGACTGCCGCCCTCGACATGATCCAGAGCTATCTCCCGGGCATTGACAGGGAGGCCATCGATCTCGATTACTGTGGCATCAGGCCCAAGTTGGCGCATGGGTCCAGCGGGACGTATGGCCGCGACGGCAAGGGGTTTGAGGACTTTTATATCGAGGAGGAAGAGGGCTTTGACGGGTTTGTCAATCTGTTGGGCATTGAGAGTCCTGGGCTGACCAGTTCTTTGGCTATTGCCGAGGCGGTGGAGGGGATTCTTTATGGGAGTGGGAAGCGCGCCAGTGTCTAGTTAGTTCACTTACTTGGTATACGGGGGTGGGTCTGATGTTAGATGCGCGATTCACCCGAGATTCATGTTTTGGAGCAAGTTGATATCCCAATAAAATAAATGGATTCTATTTGATCGGAATACTGATCTATATGCCCGTTCTATGGTAAATTGGTTACCGTGAAGAACCCCGTTCCCAATGCCAAATGCGGCTATTCCTAGCAATAGTCAACGGCAACCCATGCTGGCCGTAGCAATAGCGAAGCATGGCTTAGACGTCACAGGATCAATAGACTACTGCTGTGAAGTCTGAAGCAAGATAGCCGCGACTCAAACAGTGTTACCCCTACTTAGGGATGTTGGCGGCGAATGCAATGGTGTTGAATTCAGAGAAGACCTGGTCGATCTGGAGTTTGGCAGGGTCGACGTCCAACTGGATGAAAGCCTTGATCTCGGCGGTTCGGGTACCAAACTCGGTGACAATCCAGCGCCATGCGATCTTGTTGCAGGTGTGGAAGACCTCGAGGGTCTTGAGACCGGGAAGCGCCGGGGTCTGAGCCTGGCCTGCAATGAAAGCTTGCTTGCTGGGATACGAGGGTTGGCCGAGCTGGATTCATGGATCAGTCAGTGGGTCATTC
The DNA here is from genome assembly GCF_035927105.1 of Exophiala bonariae. Classification (NCBI taxonomy): domain Eukaryota; kingdom Fungi; phylum Ascomycota; class Eurotiomycetes; order Chaetothyriales; family Herpotrichiellaceae; genus Exophiala; species Exophiala bonariae. The sequence goes on along the minus strand of NW_027042523.1, from coordinate 3,751 downwards.
AACCTGTCATATGTGGTAGGTGGCGTGGAAAAACTTACAGGTCGTCCGGACAAGGAGTTGATGGAATCAGAGTACACAATGAACTTGTTGGAAAGGAGCTTCTGGGCGGTGGCGTTGAAGTCGGCTCCTTGAGGGAATTCGAGCAACTTGGCATAGCTGTTCACGATGTAGTTGGCGCCACCGTCGTTCAAGCAGCGGGGATTGCCACCGCCGCCACCGCCGCCGCCGCCGAAGCTGTCAGTCGAGACATCTTGAGGTTGAGGGAGTGCACTTGCTCCGAGAGCGAAAATTGCTGCGACGAATGCGAAACGCATGTTGGATATTTGTTGGGGGAATTTGAAGGATGGATTTTTGTGGTTGAGGTTGGAAAGGGTTGAGGAGGTATATTAGTCGAGTTTTATCGTGAGAAGGTAAGAGTTTGTTCAAAAGAGTGACTGGGATAAACGAATGTGGTGGTGATGATAGAAATGTCAATGCTGAGAGGGTTCATTGTCCTTCCTATACTTATAGTCATTTAGTATTGAATGAAGTTGTGCTCCACTTTACAGTGAATCGCCAGCCCTGTGCCAGTTCGATGGATGATTCCGGTATTGCAACAAAGATGTGAGACGTCCCTGAGAATCGGGCGTCCCGCCGCAAATGGAAGATTGGATCTGACAGGGTGGGCCACAAAGGATTTCCACCACGCCCAAAATTGGGAGCAGTCCTCTCGAGGAATATTCATTGAACAAGGGGCTGTCTCGTCGCATGCATCGCCAGATCTAGTAGACAAGATCACATTTCACATGCCTGAAGCCTTGAAATGCCCGCTGATCGATATCTGTGAACATTTTCTCAGGAGTAGTATCCAAGTTGTTGCATGGACACAAAGAAAATAGGATGCTATTGGCATTTTAGAGATAGACGGACGATATTGCCCCTTGGCTGAATTCGTACGTCGATATCAGCATCGGGGTTCACCAGAGCTCCTGAACAACGAAATGCGAGAGTGTGTCATCGGATGAGGCTCCTTCGCTGACGATGGGCCTGGGCGATGGCTAGGGTGCAGGAATATTCCGATATTCCCCTGAGCTTCAGTGTATCCGTGTATCAATCTCACTTTGTCACAGGATTGATTGTGCATGGGCGTTTCAAGGGTGTAGATGGTGGCCTTTACCTCGTAGTGCGAGTGATTAGACTCTATTTCATCAGTGAGGTAGGAATTCCAGTATGAACAGAGACGACCAGCTTGGCGAAGACATTATAATCTGGCCTAACCGGGCCTTGCCATGTGTGGTGGAGACATGAAGATTATAAAGGCAGCGGCCTCGAATACAGCGGGCTTACGAAAAGTGCAGAATCGTTCAGATGGGTTAAAGGTTGTAGAGACTCAAGTTGTAGAACTTCAATCCGCAAAATGAACTCCTGCTCGGAGCTTCGGCAGGATGATCCTCCTTAGTCAGCAGCATCACGAACGCCGATTCCAAAGGTACTGCGTCTCACTACCTAATCTCCCAAGGACATCCTCATTTTTTTCCGAATCACCAAATCCCTACATCTTAATGTGCTTATGCCTCTAATCTGCTCAAGAAGCCCATTCTTTACCAACGCAAGGACCGAAGTTCGTGCTCAGGACAAAACTCTTTCTTGCAGGAATTTCTTCTTGGCCTCGTGTCGCTCTCTTCGAAAGAGTGAGCATGAATGGTGTCATCGATTTCGGAGCAAGATGATCAGATCCACCTGTAAGGCCAGCAAGGCCAGCAAGGCCATATCTTGGCAGGGGGTCATGGCCTGGCTCTGAAAGACTACCTCGTATGGACTGAGTGACAGGGCACGGCTGTCAACATGCAGAACGATTTCATGATTAGTGAGTTGAAGCTTCTTCATGTTTGTTCTTCACAAAGCATGGCGATACTAGTATGGATATGAGGACATTAGATATTGAAGACGTCAGCCTTCTATGTCCGAGGCTGATCGGCCCAGTATTAAGCAAAGGGAGGAGAGTTTACCACAGGTATTTGCTTGCATTCCATTCTCTCCTCCTTCCGGTCTGTGCACATCACAACGCGAAAATCGACGAAAAGTCACGATGAAGTACTCTACAAATGCTGTAGATGCATTTCGAGTCGGAGTATCTCAATCGAGGTGAGGTGTGAAGTTGTACCATATCTTCAAAATGGTGGCTGGCTATTTCTTTGTGGTTTTGCTCGCATCTTCAATTCCTAGCACATATGCATACGTCGATTTTGGTACACAAACCCTGCTCAGTATTTCGTTCTTTGACCCGACGGTGAGACCACATCAACTTCCAACCGACTTGCGTCAGGAGATTCTTCCTTCTATGGTCACTGCCGTATCACCTATCATCACGATTGCCCCCAACGGTTCGAGTGACACAAGCTACAGTCTTCATTATCATGATCTTTTCAAGAGAACAAAGGAGGGCCGGGGTATATTCAAACGAGGCGTGTTTGCCAATGATCCGCCATTTGCAACATGTAGGGAATGCGGTGGGGGTTCAACAGTCTACTCTTCAACAAGCACCGGAACCTGCGTGACAAAGACATATCAGGTGAGTTATGTTGATTATAAGCAAATCGACTTGTTGACCATGTTTCTAGGGCGTCTTTCAGTATCCTGATCCCAAGGCCACTGCCAATTATTGTTACGACTCAAACTACATAGGCGCTTTAAGACCTACCGCTGTCAATACTGGGCTACCATGTTGTTTCACGATCCCCGAGTCTTGTCTAAGGAATGGTACATCAACTACATCCTTTATGTTTTCCAGTGGAGTTTTCAGACCAACAAGTACGAATACGAGCACGCTCTCCTCGTCATTTAATACGAGACCGAGTTCTACTGCTGCAGCATCTTCAAGCTGTAGCCTAACCACGCCGACCAGCACAAGCAGCAGAGCGATTTCCTCAATAGCTAGCAGTTCTAGTGGTAGAACTTCGACGTCGAGCACATCCTCACGTTCTGTGATTCAATCACCTGTCCTTCCCGGTGGAAGTACGAGTTCCTTGTCGACAGTTTCTACTGTTACAGTCATCAACGGAACCACAATCGTGTTGACCACCTCCTCTGCAACTTCTATGCTCACTACAACCACAGGCGGTGTTACTACTTCATCACTGGACTCGAGCAATCCATATGCCTCCTCGATCCAGTCAAGTCCGGGCACAAGCTCAGATACCACCACGACAACCACACAAACAACAAGCTACTCTATCATCGTGATATCAAGCACCACGATAACGATCACGATGACACCCACCACCACCAACGCATCTTCAACTAGAAGCAGTAATGGTGGCACGACTGTGCAATCGACCATCACGATAATAACGGCAACGCCAAGTACCAGAAGTTCTGTGACCTCATTTCCAGTCACCGTCGCACCAAATACCCTCATGGGATGCGGGACGGCATCTGGGAGTGGATACGTCAGTAAGTTGTTTACTCAAAGTCGTCGCTTGCGTAGACTTATTGGTCTCTCCAGATGGCAGTGGAACTGTATATTTCGGCTCATCCTCATCCGTGATATCTTCGGGAACTGCTAGTGGTAAGACTCTTTTTCGACCCCCGGCTGTCGATTTTCGGCGACTATCGGTGCTGATACGTATCTCAGGCTCTGCAGTCAAAGTTGTTGGTTGTGGTACATTGATTGCCACAACTGGTGGTTTCACGGGGACCGCTACAGTTATCGGATGTATGTTTCGGTCTCTCCCCCCCCCCGCCCCACTCACTCACCCACCTACCACCACAG